>NW_025423266.1:597587-718473 GCF_020497125.1 Mauremys mutica | reverse complement strand
GGATGGAGAGGGAGGCTTTCCTAGACCTGAGCAGCTGGGGCTTGGGTGAATTTTTATGACACCCTGCTCCCCAGCCCCATAGTCACCACCACCCTGCCTACCCCACTTCTGTCCCATGCTGGGCAAGGGGCAGCCCCATCCCCCATCCACAGTGAAGTTATGGTGAGGGGCAGCAACATGGAAGACCACCTGTGATGGCAACCCCCCACCAGTACCCATCATAGGGGAGGTGAGTGAGCTTTCTGGACCTGAGAGGGGCCCTAGGAGCATGTGCAGTGACTGTGGGGCAGAGTGAGTGTGCTGTGGGGGGCAGGGAGGAGAGGAGGGGTCCCTCCCCTGGAGCTTGCTGCTGCCAGTGGTGGTGATGGGGAGTCCTCTCTGGCCCTAGCCCTGGGGCAGCCTGTCTGCACCCCAAGTTCCTCATCCTCAGCCCTGCCCCACCCCAAAGCCTGCACCCCCAGCACCGAGCACGCTCCTGCACTGTGAACCCCTCATCCCCAGCCCCACCCCAGAACCCTCACCTGAGGGGAAAAACATGCAACTTAAATTTGGTGGTCAGTTTGGAGTATCATTGTATTTAGCACAATATTTGATTATTTTACACCCTTCAAAGTATGTAACCGGTCGTATGCAGGTGTTACAAAGTGGGAATGTGCTTAATGTTTTCTCTGAATACTGTCCGTGTGCCTCAGTTTCCCCAATGCATTTCTCAAGGCTCTAGATGGTGGGATAAGGGGGTGTGATTGTTGTAGAGCCCGAGAGGGACAGTGTGATGCCGTCTGCACAGAGAATGGCCAACACCCTGTCTCCAGGCAACAGATGGCCTGGGCCCTCCCCTGCAAAGGTGCCAGCTGAAGGTGTTGGTGCGCTCCCTCCAGCTCTGACGGTGCCACTCACTCCTGACCCGCAGCCCCTGCCATTCCAGTCCTGACCTCCAGACTCACAGCTCTGCTGGTGCCCCTCACTCCTGACCTGCAGCCCCTGCTATCCCTGTCCTGACCTCCAGGACTCACAGTTCTGCTGGTGCCCCTCACTCCCGACCCGCAGCCCCCTGCGCTCCCTCCAGCTCTGACGGTGCCCCTCACTCCCGACCCGCAGCCCCCTGCGCTCCCTCCAGCTCTGCTGGTGCCCCTCACTCCCGACCCGCAGCCCCTGCTATCCTATTCCTGACCTCCTGTGACGTTATGAGTGTAATATAATATTTCATTGAAAGGTGACAGGGCCAGAAAGAGTTAATTAACTCACCTCACCCACTGACCTGACCCATGGGTGAACCTTAAGGACTGGTTAGGAAGATCTGTAAATGAATAGAGCTTTGAAATGGAAGTCTGCATTATTAGAGGTAGAAGGGGAGATGTTTGCTCAGGGCTTGTGATGTCAGCAAACAAGTCTTGTCTATTGCTGTAGTTTTAATTCAAAGATCCAAAAAAGAATATTAATATTTATGATCATACTTGAGTGAAATAGTATTATTGTCTCTGTGTCTCTTTGAAGGTTGTGTTAACCTGGATCGGAACTGTTTAATGGGTAAATTACCCTGTGCTAATTGCCAGGATGTTTGGGAGAAGGAGTTAAGCCCATTGTTTTCTCAGGCTGAAAGGCTGCTGGAAACATATAAGAACCTGGGACATGATCCTGCTTCATCTCAGATCTGCTTTGGGATTTAAGAGGGGAAACCTTAAGCCATAAGGATTGAGATCCTGAGTCACTGACTGGAGTCACCCTGAATCTGGACATTGGACTATCACCTCTGGACTATTTCTAAAAGGACTTTTGGCAACTACAAGCTCATCTCTGCTATGCATCTGAACCTCAAGAATTGAATTCATGTCTGTCTGTATATTGATCTTTTAACCAACACTCTCGCTCTCTCTCTTTTCTTTTTTAATAAATTTTAGCTTAGTTACTAAGAATTGGCTGTAGCGTGTATTTTGGGTAAGATCTAAGTTATAATTGAACCTGGGTGTGTGGCTGATCCTTTGGGATTGGAAGAACCTTTTCTTTTATATAATGAGATCAGATTTTCAGGAATCATCATCATATCTGACATGTGTGTCTGGACGGAGGCCTGAGGCTGGGCACTTTAAGGAAACTGCGTGGTTTGGACTTCTGAGTAACCAGTGAGGTGCTACAGAAGCTGTTTTGTGCTGGTTGGTAAATCTAAGTATTGGAATAACCACCAGCATTTGGGGTTTGTCTGCCCTGTTTTGTTTGCAGTTCACCCTGATTGAGTGACCTCAGCTGGCTCCCACAGGCAGCACCGTCACACTGCTCCTTTCTAGTCACACTTTCTACACATCTAACATTAGTATATAATGTAATACAGTTCTATCCCAACTCCTGCCGGAGGTCCTCTGGTAACGCGGATTCGGCGGCATGCCTGCGGGAGGTCCTCTGGTAACGCGGATTCAGCAGCATGCCTGCGGGAGGTCCTCTGGTAACACGGATTCGGCGGCATGCCTGCAGGAGGTCTGCCGATCCTGTGCCTTCGGCGTAACCACCACCGAATTGCCGCTGAAGCCACAGGACTGTCGGAGCTCCCACAGGCATGCCACCTAATCTGCATTACCAGGGGACCTCCTGCAGGCAGCCTGACTGCCACCCTCACAGCGACCAGCAGGCCACCCCCCGCAGCTTGCTGCGCTGGTGCCTGGAGCCGCCCCTGTCCCTGACCCAGGGCAGAGGATATTGAAGCTGAACAGCCAGAGCTTGCAAGATAAATGGGGCAGGGGGGTGAGGCCTGGCAGTGTTGGCAGAACGGGAAAGCATCAGAGGGTTCTATGACAACCAGGGGGATTGGTGGGAGTCAGTGAGTGAGGAGTTGGTGGCTTTGTTCTGGTGGCCAGGGTAACACCACAACATTAAAGAAACCAACAGTGCCAAGTCCTGCAGCGTCGCCTGTGGGATTTCCACAAGACCATCCAGGCTGGGGAGCCAGTCAGCGTGTGACTGTACGACCGGATCAAGTGACAGCTGCCCGAGTTCCAGGAGATGAGGCTGCAGCTGGCCGATATGAGCGGGAGCACTGAGTGAAGGGAGGGGCGGCCTCCCCTGACAATTTTGCAGCCTGCAGGGAACGGAGACAAAGCAGGGGGATGCGGGGACTCAGGGCAGGACCCGCGGATCCAGCCGTGCAGGCCCACAGTCGCTGGAGGAGGAGAGAGAGTCCTGCGAGAGGAAGCCGCTGGTGGGAAGCAATAAGTGCAGAGTGGAAACCAGCCAACTGAGAGTCACAGGGATCTAGAAAACAAAACAGCAGCAGGTCCCATGGTGTAATGGGCAGCACTCAGGCCCTTGAATTCTGAGTTCAAATCTCAGTGGGACCTTCTGGAGATATGATGATTTGCTGCCAACCCTTAGAGCTCAATGTGCTTCGTTACTCTCTTCCTGGCTGAACTAGAGTGATTTTTTTTTCTTCTCCTCCTGGGTCACTGGTGCCCACTGGAGATGGGTCTCTGGTCCAGCTGGGCCGCTAGAGGGTGGGGTCCTAGAACTTAACCGTCTGGCTAGAGATTCCTGCAGGTTGACCTGATGTTGGGTTTCTCGCTGCTTCACCTGACGTCCACAACTTTGGTCCCTGTAGCTGCAGCTCTTCCTCTTGCCCACATGGCATTTAAAGGAAGCAGGGCCAGGGCCAGGATTCCCAGGCTGGAGCCCAGCACCTCTCCTCCTCTGGGCACCTGGAGCAGAGGCGGCTGGTGCTGACAGCTCCAAGGGAAGGCTTAAAAGCCACAGAACAACCAAGGTCAGGGCCAGAGGAGGGCAGGACCATGCCTATGTGTGGCCTTCAGACAGGCACAAAAACACCCAGCCAGGCTGCTCCCTGCCATGCCAAACACCCATTGAAGGTCACCCACAGACTAGCATGTGGGCGGCTGCTGATGCTCTGTGGCCAACATCACAAGATGGTAGGAAAGCAGGCGAGAAGCAGAGAAACACCCAGGCTCCATGTAGCAAACCCCCTCCAGCACAGGGACAGGCGCACACTTGGAAGAGGGAAACTGCTCCACACGCTAGCCCGGGCAGCCGCCCATTTTCTTTGGCAAGTCAGGAAGGGCAAAGGTGAGACTGCTCCCTTCAGGGCTGGAACGTCTTCTTGGCCGCTCAGGCCAATGCTCTGGCTTCAGCTAGAGTCCCGGGAAGGAGCTGCGGGTGGGTGTCACAAAGGCTGGGGCGTGACCCCCAGGTGCTTCCAGTCTCGCCTTTGCCCTTCCTGACTTGCCAAAGAAAATGGGCGGCTGCCCGGGCTAGCGTGTGCGCCTGTCCCTGTGCTGGAGGGTACTTGCTAAATAGCACCTTGGGAGCCTGGGTGTTTCTCTGCTTCTCGCCCGCTGGGGAAAAGCCTCTTGGGGTTAAAATCTCCTGCCCCACTGCCAAAGTGAGCACAGAGAGTGGGAACAGTAAGAGGCCCCACCAGTGGGGCTGGCCCTGCTTTCCTACCATCTTCTGATGTTAGCCACAGAGCATCAGCAGCCGTCCCACATAGTGGTCTGCGGGTGGCCTTCAGTGGGGTTCAGCATGGCAGGGAGCAGGCTGGCTGGGAGTCTTGTTGCCTGTCTGAAGGCCACACATAGGCATGGTCTTGCCCTCGTCTAGCCCCGCCCTCAGTTGCTCTGTGGCTTATAAGCCTTCCCTCGGAGCTGTCAGCACCAGCTGCCTCTGCTCTAGGTGCCCAGAGGAGAAGAGGTGCTGGGCTCCAGCCTGGGACTCTGCCTCCCTCCTGCCTATCAAGCCTGGCCCTGGCCCTGCTTTCTTCAAGTGCCATGTGGGCAAGAGGAAAATTGTGGCCACAAGCACCAAACTTGTGGGCATCAGGTGAAGCAGTGAGAATCCCAACCACCAATAGCTACTTCTAGACCCCACCAAAGACCTGGCTCCTGTGGGGAGGAGTCACCTAGCAGGAGGGAAATGACTCACTTTTCTATAGCTGGAGACAGGAAAGCACCTTGGGCACCAGATCTTTATCATCTGCTAATACAAGGTCCTACTGAGATTTGAACACAGATTGCAGGATTCAGAGTCCTGAGTGCTGCCCGTTACACCATGGGACCAGCTTGTGCTGCCTTCTCCAGCCATTGGTGACACTTATAGGGCTGGCTTGTGTAAGGGACTGTTGGCCCTTTACTAAAACTTAGTGGGGGCTTTGGTTGGCTCGTTCCCAGTCCCAATAGAAGGGGGAAGGGCCAATGGGAAATCAGGACCCGGAGACTGACAGGCCCCTGGGGCAATGGTCACCAACTGGTAGGGAACAAGTGAGAATTTGTTAATGGAGAAAAATTCCTGGTGAAAATTGGCAAAGTTGTGCAGACTTTGAAAAGTTCCAGTGAATTTACACATGAAGATACAGAGAGACAAACACACACAGAGAGAATGAGAAAATCACAGACTGCACAGACCCACACAGACATAAACAAAAACCAAACCCACGCAGCACACAGAGCCATATACACAAAAAGGAAAACCTCACAAAACATAGAAAGAACAAATCCACACCAAAAATACAGCAAAAGCCCACAACAGGAAACACAAAACCCACATACCAAAAGAATACTAAGCAAAAAACAATATTCATGCAAAAATCATACACACACACACACACACACATAAAACTATGCCAGGCATCCACCAAAATCACACAGGACCCACAGGCAGATCAACACAACAGACAAAAAACCACACCGACATACAGAAAGCCAAGCAGGGTTTGAGTCTCACCGTGAAGAGGGTGAGCACACAGGTGGTTTGGGAGCAAAGACTGATGGGGAGTCGGGGGCAGTGCTCTGGGCTCTGCCTGACCCCTCCTGACACAGGCGGCTGGTGGAGAGCAAAGCCTGGTAGATCTGTGGACTCTGCCCTGCTTTCTGTAAAGCAAAGGGACCTCGGTGTCTTCTGAGCTGCAATTGTATTTTCTGCAGGGCAAAATGATTCGCAGAAGCCATTTGCTTAAAGGAAACTAGTGCTCTAGGTGAGGTTTGAACTCATAACTTCAGCATCACTCCACTGAGCACTGCTATTATAAGTCCTGTGCATTAACCCACTGCACCTCTGGTGCTTGACTGAGAGTTTTTTCTCCTTGATTCATGGATGAATTAGGGGTTGAGGGGGTTGCATTAGCTAAAACAAATCCATATTAAAGGCTGCAGGATGGCAGCAGCAGAGGTGGGGAGCCTTCCATGTGCTAGAGCTGGTTCCCCCTTCCATTGCTGAGGAGAAAGTTGGTGCTTTGAGCCCACCCGGTGCTGGAACGTCCCATGGGGGAGATTAACGGGACTCTTGGGAAGGGAGGGGAAGTCTTTTCTATCCCTGCCTAGCTCCATTGGTCTCCTGTAGCCCTTTCGGCTCTCTGCTCCCCTGTTGGGGAGATGTAGAGACAAGCCCCCATCTGGGTGAGTCACCGAGAGGCTGTGTCCCATGGAGTTGGGGAGTGGGAGGGGTGGGATGGGGCTCAAGGGGAGAAGGTTGTGTGTGACAGTGTGTGGGCGAGGGGGAGGGTGTGTTCCTTAGGATAGAAATAATGGAAAACCCAGGGGAAGTGACAGTGAAGCCCCATGTCTGAGTGTTATGACCCTGTGTGGTGCTGCCGTTCACCTTCCCCTCCTATGGGCTCAGCTTTCATTGAATCCAGCATTTTTTCACCTGTCCTCACCACAGAGGTGTCCCACATGCCTCAGCTACCGAGTGTCCCTCTTAGAGACGCCGAGGGCTGGAACTGATTTCAGGTGCTGGACAGCTCTGCTAGGTCTTTATTCATTTGCACAGGAAAATGCTGAGTGTTTAAATTCATTTCAACCCCCCTGCCCCCATGCTGGGGATTGGGGTGCAGGAGGGGTGTAGGCTCTGGGGGGAGTTTGGGTGCAGAAGGGGTGAGAGGCTGGTCTCTGGGAGGGAGTTTGGGTGGGGGAGGGGTTCTGGGGTGCAGGCTCTGGGATGGAGTTTGTAGTGCTGTAACAAGGGTGAGGTGAGTGAGGCACTTGCCTCGGGTGCACAAAGTGGAGGGGCGCAGCTCTACCACGATCAGCGGCACTTTGGCGGCAGCTCTACCGCTGCTGCTTCTTTGGCAGCAATTGGGCGGCAGGTCCTTCCCTCCAACAGGGACTCAGGGACCTGCTGCCAAAGAGCCAGGAGCCGGCCCTTGCCTCAGGCACAAAAATTCCTTGTTATGGCTCTGGGAGTTTGGGTGCTGGGTGCAGGCTCTGGGCTGGGGCAGGGGGTGGGGGGAACAGGAGGAGGGGTGGGGGTGCAGGCTCTGGGAGGGAGTTTGGGGGGTGGGGGGTGGGGAAGGAGGGCGTGCAGACTCTGGGAGGGGCCAGCAGCCACTGGAGCGAGCAGGCAAACGGTGCTCAGCTCCGCTGCACTGATGGGGCCCTTGGGGGGGAGCGCCTGGGGGTGGCCAGTGGGGCCAAGGGAGTGACCTGGTCCCAAAACTGCTGGAGCCCCACGGGCGAGACCTGGGAACCAGGACTGCCAGCCAGACAAACACCTTTAAGAGGAGGCGTCCCTCTGCCTGTCAAAAACTGATCTTCCTCCTTCAGTTCAGTGTCAGCCTGAATTGTTCCTTATCCCGGCAGAGCCAGAGGACTGAAAGCAGCAACATCCAACCCCTGTGTAGCTCGCAGGAATGGACATAAACACTCCCTGGTATCTGAGGAGATGTTCAGCTTTGCCCTTGGTCAACTACAAGGCTAAAGGGAAAGGAGATGGCGCCAGATATAAAGAGTGAAACACGACACATCATGGTTATGCCCATGGTGGCTGCTAAATCTTTTGACGTACTTCTTCTTATCAGCAGTGTATTGTTTTCTCTGGAGCCTAGGCCTTGACCAAGAAATTTGTACCTTGATAAAATAATCGACTGCCCCTGGTGAAGACAATGGACTTGACACCCACTGGGGTGTCCCAACACAGGTACAAGTACTAATAACAGTGGCTGCCTTTTAGCCATAGATTTTAATCAGGGCAATAAATACAAACCCCTGTTAAATCATTTCTCAGCCCGGGTCCTTCACCCACATTCCCTAGAGCATTGGGCCACCATGTGGACGTTTCATTTCCGACCTCAGTTTCACACAGAGGCCTGGTCTACACTAGGCGTTTAAATCGGTTTTAGGAGCATAAAACCGATTTAACGCCAAAACCGTCCACACTAGGAGGCACCTTATATCGATTTTAATGGCTCTTTAAACCGGTTTCTGTACTCCTCCCTAACGAGAGGAGTAACGCTAGTATCGGTATTAACATATCGGAGTAGGGTTAGTGTGGACGCTGATCGACGGTATTGGCCTCCGGGAGCTATCCCACAGTGCACCAGTGACCGCTCTGGACCACAATCTGAACTCGGATGCAGTGGTCAGGTAAACAGGAAAAGCCCCGCGAACTTTTGAATATTTCCTGTTTGCCCAGCGTGGAGCTCCGATCAGCACGGGTGGCGATGCAGTCCGAAATCAAAATAAAAAAAAGAGCTCCCGCATGGACCATGCGGATGTGATCGCTGTAAGGGCAGGCAAATCCGTTCTATCCGTTCTATCAGTGCTCCGTTACAGAAGATGAAATTCAGAATCCTTTTTTAAAAATCTCCAGACAGACGCCATAGCAGGGACTCAGCGCACTGCAGCGTGACAAGCGTAACGGAAAGCCAAAGAATCAAATGGATGCGCATGGACTGGAGGACTGAAGCTATCCCACAGTTCCTGCAGCCTCCTAAAATTATTTGCATTCTTGGCTGAGCTCCAAATGCTTCTAGGGTCAAACACAGTGCCCGCGGGTCAGGGCATAGCTTGGCAATCTACTCACCCACCCCCCCACCCACCCCCAGAAGCGAAAGGTAAAACAATCCTCTGACTCTTTTACATGTCACCCTATCTTTACTGAATGCTGCAGATAGACGCGATAGTGCAGCACTCAACACCAACATCCTTGCTCCCCCCCGCCATGGGCGGCTGATGGTACAAAAGGATGGAAATCCATCTTCATCATCAGCATAAGCTGATCGTGCAAAAAGATGGAAATCCATTCTCATCATCAGCCTCAGCTGATGGTACAAAAGGACTGGTAACCATCCTCGTCATCAGCCTATTGGCCCTAATTTTTTCTGGTGGATGGATGGTGCAATATGGCTGGTAACCATCCTCATCATAGCAACAGGGGGCTGAGCTCCATCAGCCCCCACCCTTCATGTGTAAAGAAAAGATTCAGTTGCCCCTGGACTAGCAGTGGGATGCTGGGCTTCTCTCCTACACACTGCTTAATGTCCTGTCTGGACTATCATAGCAGCTGGAGGCTGCCTTCCACTCATTTCTCACTAACAAGTCAGTGTGTCTTATTCCTGCATTCTTTATTAATTCATCACACAAGTGGGGGGACAATGCTACGGTAGCCAAGAAAGGCTGGGGGAAGAACGGAATCAACAGGTGGGGTTGTTACAGGAGCACCCCCTGTGAATAGCATACAGATAATAATTTCTGCCGGCTCTGACACAGAGCAGGTGGTTCTCTAACACACTTGCCTATATTAGGCAGCACTGATTCTATTTTTAGATACCAAAAAGGAGGGATTGACTCAGGGAGTCATTCCCAATTTTTGCTTTTGCGCCCCTGGCTGATTGGCCAGGGGCACTTATGACAGCAGCCAATGGTACAGGCTAGTAACCACTTTTGGCTTTTGTGCCCCTGGCTGATTGACCAGGGGCACTAGCAGCAAATGGTACAAAAGGACTGGTAGCCATGATCATCCTCAGTTCCAATTTATGGAAGGGTTTGGATGGTGCAATATGGCTAGTAACCATCTCTGCTGTCATGCAAAAGCAAAAGCATGCTTCTGTGTAGCGCTGCTGAATCGCCTCTGTGAGCGGCATCTAGTACACATACGGTGAGAGTCACAAACGGCAAAAAAAGCTCCATGATTGCCATGCTATGGCATCTGCCAGGGCAATCCAGGGGAAAAAGGCGCGAAATGCTTGTCTGCCGTTGCTTTCCCAGCGGAAGGAGTGACTGACGACATTTACCCAGAACCACCCGCGACAATGATTTTTGCCCCATCAGGCACTGGGATCTCAACCCGGAAGTTCCAAGGGGCGGGGGAGGCTGCGGGAACTATGGGATAGCTAGGGAATAGCTACCCACAGTGCAACGCTCCAGAAATCGACGCTAGCCTCGGACCATGGACGCACACCACCGATTTAATGTGTTTAGTGTGGCCGCGCGCACTCGATTTTATAAAATCTGTTTTACAAAACCGGTTTATGCAAATTCGGAATAGTCCCGTAGTGTAGACGTACCGACAAAATTTCCTTTGCACAGATCCATGAACAGCAAAATCTTCCTCCGTCTCTGGTCTGAGCCAGGGCATTCGATTCCAGTGAACCCTTCTCTCCTGCAATGGCGATGGTCAGACAGAGGGGACGTGGCACCTGCATCCCTGGCAGGGAGATATTGGCTCGGCTCTTTCTTTCTGCTGCTTTTGTTAGTCCATGAAACATCAAGGGTGGAATGCAAGGCTGAGTTCACGCACCAGCCCTCAGTGCCCCAGAGAAATCCTGCCCCCTGCTATTGGAACGATGTGCTGGAGATTTGACTAGGAAAGGGACTGTCTGAATTGTCAGAGTGGGGAATGAACAACAATCTACAGCAATGTCATTCACACAAACACATTCTAATCATGCTCCAACCGGAAGAGAAATGGGCAGGAATTCTGGCTGTTCAGCCTAGAATACACTTACATTGATGCGCAGCCATGAGTGTGCTGGTGGAGCTGGTCTGAGCAAACAATTTGAAGTAACAATTCAGTGAGAACTGAATCATCATGTAGTGAAAGGGGGCTGTATGTCAAGTAGTTGTGGCCGAGTGGTTAAGGGGATGGACTAGAAATCCATTGGGGTCTCCCTGTGCAGGTTTGAATCCTGCCAACTATGCAAGTGCTGTGCTGCTGTTGTTATTATTGTAGTCTTAGTACCTGAGCATCCACAGTGCGAACTGGAGATAAATCTAGTTTCACTCTGTCTACACTTAAAAGGCTGCAGTGGCACTGCTATAGCACTTTGGAGTAGACAGTGACTAGAGGGGTTTTCCCATCACTGTAATAGCTACATGGACCAAACAAATTTTCCTTTTATTTAGCACTATCTAACCAGGGCTTAGGTCACCTTAACTCTATGGGTTTCGGGGGGAGGTCACACCCTGAGAGACGTCGCTCTGCCAGTTCAGTGCCCACCGTACACCAGCCCTTAGATCCCTCTTGGTAGTTCAATGCAGGCACTGACCTGTGAGAGGAAAACATCAGCTCACAAACACAGAGACTGAATTCGCCACATTTAATCTCGCTGCACTTTCCAGAAAGTCACAAAATTCAATTCATTCTTGCTAGGACAGTGAAAAAATAAGTGACACTAAGTTTTTTGGCTTGGTTAAATAAAATTAAGTGTTTAATTAACATAGTAAAAATCTGTACTGATTCCTCTAACTAACACCACAGCGTGAAATAGGAACAGAGACAAAGCTTTTCAGTGACGACCAATTTTGCAAATGATCTTCCCATTATTAATTTCCACGCTGCCCCCATTGGAGGTCTGGGCATCTCCAGTGACATTGCTCTGCATTCACCTTCCCCTTAGAATTGATCCCGCGCCGTGAGGACGGTAGGTAATTCGATCTAAGATACTTCGACTTCAGCTACGTTATTCACATAGCTGAAGTTGTGTATCTTAGATCGATTTCCCCCCGTAGTGTAGACCAGCCCAGATATCAGTATTAAGAGCCCTTTATATCAATATAAAGGGCTTCGTTGTGTGGAGGGGTGCAGGGTTAATGTGATTTAATGCTGCTAAATTTGATATAAACTCGTAGTGTTGACCTGGTGAGGCTAATCATCTAGTGGAACAAGCTCCGCAAGGGACGTGGTTAATTCCCCATCATTGCCCTGTGTAAATGAAGACCGCAGCTCTTGCTGCAAGACACGTGGTGTGTGGGTGTCCCTGTTCCCTCTTCAGAACCTCTGGTACATGGTGTTTCCCTCATCCCAGTTCAAGATCCCCATCATGTGGGTGCTCCCATCCAGGATCTCTGGTGGGTGTCTCTGTCCCCCACCCCATGAACTAGCTCCAGTGTGTGGTTTCCCCTGCCTGCCCCTATCCGGGATCTGTGGGTGTCACTGTTCCCCTTTTCAAGATCCGTGTTGCAGGGGGGCGTCCCTCCCGCCACGTAAGAATCCCCAGCGTGTGGGTGCTCCCATCCCACCCTACAGGCTCTGCGGGGGGTGTCTGTATAAAAAGAGACTGTGTCTCACTGTCTTGCCCAGGCTACACTGCAGGAGCTATTCACAGGTGCGATCCCATTACTGATCAGCACAGGAGTTTTGACCTGCTCTGTTTCCAACCTGGGCCGGTTCACCTCTCCTTAGGCAACCTGGGGACCCCAAGCTTCCCCGGGATCACCATATTGATGCCGAGCGTAGTGCAGACACCCAATTGGCACAGCCCCCTACAGCCTAGAACTCCTGAGCTCAAGCGATCCGCCAGCCTCAGCCTCCCCAGGAGGTGGGATCACAGGCACCAGCCACAGGGCCCGGCTTCTTTCATTGCTTGGCAGCTGGAGCTTAAAACTCTGCTTGTGAGCTCTGTGCCTTGGCCAGACGGGGACAGCCTGGAACTGGGAAATGCTCCTGCTCCCCCCGTCCCCGTCTCATGTCGGGGTGCAGGCGCCACTCTCCTCCCAGGTAAGATCCCGGATGTTTCGGTGCCCCCTTCCCCCGCCCAGGTGTCCGGGTACCTCTGCCCCCCATACAGAATCCTGGATGTGTGGGTGTCCGTCCCTCTGCAGAGGATCCCGGAGTGTGGATGCCCTTGTCCCCCCCCTACAACATCCTGGGTGTGTGGGTGCCACTCTCCCCCCAGTAGATCTCTGGTGGGTGGGTCCCCAGGGTGTGAGTGCTCCCATCCCCCGATACAGGCTGTGGGGGGGGGGTATAACTGGCTCTCCCTGTCCTGCCCAGGCAGTGCTACACTAGCTGTTCACAGGGGCAGCAACCCCACTGTCAAGCTGCAGCTTTAACCTGCTCCAGGGGTGACCTGCTTCACCCTCCTTTGGGAGCCCTGGGACCCCGAACTGCCCAGAATCACCTGATTGATGCAGAACTTAGCACAGACACCGGCTCAGCCTGGCAGGGAGCTGCCCTGAGCCCTGACAATCAGCTTCCCTCCGCCTCCTGCTGCACAGCGAGGATCCCACGCGAGAGGCTTTATGCCCAGTTTGTTCAGGAGCGTCCCAGGCTCCAGCTGTAAACTCTGCTGGTCAGTTCTGAACTTTGGCCACACGGGGGCGGCACTAACGGTCCCATCTAAACGCTGTTTGCGTTCGACCCTTCGGATCGCAGATTGTAACCCGCGGGCAGATCTCTGAGTGCAGCCAAATCCTTCCCCAAACTAAACATTTAAGCAGAAGCTCCCATTGGAAAGATCAGGATTTTTGCCTTTAAAAACAAGGAGAATGTCTGCAGCGAGAGACTGAAGAAGCTCAATTGATTTCATTGACTGGAGGTTAAGAGGCGATTTAATCACTGTTTTAAATACGTTTGACAAATTCCCAGAGGGGGGAATATGTGATTTGAAGTGTTCTTTAATTCACCAGACAAAGACTGAACAAGACCAATTGGCTTGTAGTCGATTTCAGAAAATCCCACCTGGAAATGACCATTTTTTAACCGTGAGGCTAATTATCTAGTGGAACAAGCTCCGCAAGGGAGGTGGTAAATTCCCCATCACTTGCAATTTGTAAATCTAGACCGCAGCTCTTGCTGCAAGATACCTGGTGTGTGGGTGTCCCTGTTCCGCATTTCGGGATCCCTGGTACACGGTGCCTCCCTCCCACCAGTTCAGGATCCCCACAATGGGTGCTCCCATCCCCCCATACAGGCTCTGCGGGGGTGGGAGGGTGTCTAAAAAGAGACCGTGTCTCACTGCCTTGCCCAGGCTACGCTGCAGGGGCTATTCACAGGCGCGACCCCACTACTGATCAGCACAGGAGTTTTGACCTGCTCCGTTTCCGACCTGGGCCGGTTCACCCCTCCTTAGGCAACCTGGGGACCCCAAGCTTCCCCGGGATCACCATGTTGATGCCGAACTTAGTGCGGACACCCGATCAGCACAGCCCCCTGACCAGGCCAGAGAGAGCAGCAGGTTTCCCGTATTGTTTCCTGCTCTTGTTTTCTTGACTAGTTTCTCCTCTGCACCAAGTTGCTCTTTTGCTTTGTGAGCCTGGCTAGCTCAGTTGGCAGAACATCAGACTTTTAATCTGAGGGTCCAGGGTTCAAGTTCCTGGTCAGGTGATAAACTACTCACCAAGATCTTAAGCTGTCTTGCTGGAGTCCTCTTTGATGTTACTTTTTCTCTACAGGATTTTCCCTTTCCTCAGAAGGGCCTTTTTGTGTGTGGGTTTGAAGGGGCAACTTCCTGACAGCCCCTCTGTCCTTGCAGCCTGGAGGAATAAAGGCCTCTGGGCATAGAGCATGTTCCTTCCCTGCACACACACACACACAGAATATCCCTAAGGAATTAGAATCACCTGCTGCCTTCCCCTGTCCTGCTGGATCCCCAAATGAGGATGCTCTTCAGCCTAAACCCATGTCCCCTCTTTTCCCAGTGCCCCTCAATCCCAACCATCAGTCCCTCCTATGCTCACTGCTCCTCACTCCCAACCAGAGCCTGCTCCTCTTCACCCTTCTCCTCTGTCCCAACCCACAGCCCCCTCCTATTCCCAGTGCCCCTCAATCCCAACCCACAGGCCCCTTCTCCTCACGCTGCTCCTCAATCCCAACCCACGGCTCCCTCCTTCCCTCCAGCAGCAGATGCTTCAGACCCCCTCAGGAAGATTTTCTTGTAAGGTTTCATGTATGAGTCTGCATGTGGATTTTACAGTATGTTGGAAATAGGTTGGGTTGCCGAAATGATCACTTGTGGCTGGTGTTGGATTCCCAGTCTCCTTGTTATAGGGGCAGGAGAAATAAAGGGTTGTTATCCTTGTTGTGTGAATCGAGGGCAGCACAACTGGGCTTGGCAGACCCTGATAGAGGGACTCACCCTCAATTCAATAGCACTTGCTAGGCAGGGGACATACGGTGCTTTCTTATTTTCCCCCTTTTCCACCCAGGATGGCAGGTGAACTCTACAGAGGCACCTCTGGGCTTGCACTGACTAAGGACAACAGCTGTGAGTGGGGTGCAGAAAGGGGATGGCTCATGTTAAAGGACTTTTGGTTGCTGGACTTACGAACCGTAGGGAGAAGGACACTGCCCAGCTTATCTGGGGGGTGGGTCTTTCCCTCGTGGTTTATGTTTATGTGTTGGGGCTGCTGACATGACTTCTACTAACCCTGGACTTACATTGCAGTGTAGACATATCCTGAGAGGGCATCTATACTGTGAAAAAATCCCGCTGGCCTGGATGGTCTGATTTGGGCTCCTGGGGCTCAGGTTGTGGAGCTAAAAACTACAGCGTAGACATCTGGGCTCAGACTGGAGCCCAGGCTCGGAGACCCTCACCCCTCGTGGGGTCTTGGAGGCTGGGCTGAAGCCCAAGTGTCTACTCTGTAATTTTATAACCCTGCAGCACAAGCCCCACAAGCCTGAATCAACTGACCCCGGGTTTGAGAATAGTGACTTGGGTGTGTTAATGGCAGTGTAGACATAATGCTAGGCTATGTCCACACTGCAATGAAACACCCACGGCTGTCCCGTGCCAGTGCAGGCTCCCAGGCTAGGGCCGTGGGGGTGGTAAATTTGCAGTAGACATCTCGGCTCAGGCTCAATACCGGGCTCTGGGAGCCCTCAAGGTTGGGAGGGAGTTTAGCAAGCAAACAAGGTAGAACGGCAGTGGAGTATTAGCCTGGACTCACTGGCATTTCTCCATTGCTCTGTCTGCTTTGGGGCAGGGACAATAAAACGCCCTGCTGCATTTGTTATTTCAAAGGGCGGTTTAGGATTTTCATTCTCGCACACGGTGCACAAAGCAGGACTCAACCCTCGGTGTAAACTAAATGAGCTGCCTACAGGTTCTGGCAGCCACAATGAGCCATTCAGCCTGAGAGCCCAGACCTGCCCCTGTCGAAGCAGGATCATCTGTGACAGGCTGGACCACTGACCTATCAGCTCTTAACTCCCAAACTTTCAGTATGTCTGTTATCAGTGCCTGTGAGTATAATTTAAACAACTATACTGGGCTGGACTGAAGAGCACTGTGTTTTGTCCTCCCACAGTAGCCAATACCAGGTTACCCAAGAGTTAGTCAAAAAGGCACCACTGGGAATTGAACCCAGTATCTCCTGTTTACAAGACAGGTGCTTTAGCCAGCTAAGCCATGGTGCCTGCCTGTGGCTAAAACACACTGTCTGCCCACACCTGGCTCCCTGCCATCCCCACTGGGGCCTGAAAAGCTTTGCTTGTGTTTGGATTCTGCAAAGCAGAGGAGCAGGTGAGGTTTTCCTTGCAAGCTGTGTGTGTGTGTTTGTGTGTGTGAATCTTTGGCCAGGTCTGCACTACAAGGTTACTTCAGCATCATTATATTGCTCAGATGTGTGAAAAACACACAACGGTCCCTCGGTCAGCAGTTTTTGGCTGGTGCACACACTGCAATACCACGTCTGGCGACAAAATTGCCCTGTTTTGGTGACAAAATAAAACCACCTCGACGAGAGGCCTAGTGCTTTTTGCAGCAAACTTAAAGTGACAAATGTCAGTGTAAATGCTGCTGGTCATTATATCACCATAACTGGTCTCCACCAGTATCCCACCATGCCTGCCGTGAACTCACCTGCCTTGCATTCCTGCTACAGAGGCTGGGTCCCTCCCCTTTCATAGCTCCAGAAAGTTCTGACAGCTGAGCCACTATCTATACCGGGATTAGCTTGATAGAACTGCATTGCCAGCCTAAGTAATGTAATTACACCAACCTAATTTTGTAGTGTAGACCTGTCCAAAGAATCACACACACACCTTGGGAGCAAAACTTCATCTGCTCCTCTGCTTTATAGAATACAAACATGAACAACACTTGTCAGGGCCCAGTGGGGATTGGCAGAGAGTCAGGTGTGGGCCATCTTTATCCCAGGAGAGATGGACTCTAAGGGTACGTCTTCATTGCATTGTAAGCCCAGGTGTGGCACGCTGTGCTCAGAGCAGCACCTGGAAGCCCCATATTCACCACTCTCATATAATGATGACATGGTTTGTTGAAAGTCTGCCTTGTGATGTATCATTTCAAAAGTCTTGATCTGTTGAACATTAATATCTTGTTGGATTGTGTGTGCTCGCATTGGTTGGGAAGTTATGAAGTTTTGCTCTGTGTGTGTTACTGAGATATGTTATGAGGTTGAGAAATGCCCCCCACCACCCTTTCAGGTGTGACAAGGGAGGAGCCAGACTCGCTGCTGGCCCATTGAAGGGATCCACACTCCCAAGGACTAGCCCAGGAACCGTGTACAATGCAGACTTCTCCGAGATAGCACAGAGACAATCGACACTGCTTGACTCACATCGTAGCAAAGGAGCTTCCTAGCAAGTTGGAAGAAACTATGAAAGAGGGGAAGAGACATCATGACTTGGCCTCTCTCCGCCACAACTCAGCAGCTGGAAACACACCTGGAGGACAAAGACTGAACTGAACTGATTCAGAAATCAGAAGAGAATAATAACAATAATACTTGCAAACCAAAGTCCCCAAACAGACTAGTATTGGTTTTTGAGCAGAAATCAGTTTGGGAAATTTTGTTTTCTCAGTCAGACCTTGCCAAGGGAAGCAGGGAGAAAATGTTTGAGTTGCCTCCTTCAGAGCAGCTTGGCCTAGACACTAGCTCTGGTTCACCGCTCTGGCCTTGCTCGGGTTGAGGGTATTTTAATAATTTGGGCAGGTCCCAGGGTGTTTGGGGGAGATGATGAGGATGTTACCTTTTGAGATAAAAACTAAGAAATACAGCACTAGAGAATTTTTTTTTTAAGAAATCTGGGATTTAGACATTTTATTTAAAGCAAGGGAGTAGTGAGTTTCTGAGAAGGTTTTTGTTTGCAAGAAGCAACATTGTTTGATCTGTCATTGTACCAAAGGGGGAGATGGTTGTCTACAAAGGAGGGGTAAAGACTAAGTGCATCCTATGAGGATGGGATCCAAACCCATGTGTGTAGAGCACAATGGATTAGCAGTCCACCACCTTAACCACTCGGCCATCTCAGCTGAGCTGTTAGGCAAAAGACAGGAGGAGAAATCTAAGGCCAGCAGAGCTAGGGACAATAATGAGTTTTTAAATACTAAGCGGAAGCAGGGGCTGAATGAGCTCCCCCCTCGCATCTAGTGAGGAGCTGGGGGAAAGACTTCAGGAACAGATCGTGTTTGCACAGACACACCTACTCTGCCTAGCTATGCAGCATGATGGGGCCACTTTCCCAAAATGACCAGTTTTGGCTGGTTGCGGGTTACAAATCACTTTAGGATTGAGTGGAATGAAATGTTATTATCCTTCCTGCATGAGTGAAGGGCAGCAGAACATACCTAGTCTGTCCTGATGGAAGGGTGGGTGGGTGAGGAATAGCTTTTATTGGACTTCATAGAAGTGATTGAGAACGTCACCCTAAAACAGTGGTCCCCAAACATTTTACACTGTGCCCTCTTATCCCTGGCTGTGGCCCCTCAGAGGCCGCAGTCAAGAACCGAGGCTGGGAATGGGGCTGTTGCTTGCTGGGGAGAGGGGTGCAGACAGGGGTAAGGGGGTGGAGGCCGAGCAGGGAATCAGAGCCCCAGGCTGAGGGTGGGGTTGGGGAAGAGCTGGGGCTGAGTGGGGCTGAGTGCTGCTCCCTCCATGGGGGCTGGCTCGGGCCCTGAGGTGCCCCCATGAATGTTCCTCTGTGTCCCCCTAGGAGTCATGCCCCACATTTTGGGAACCACTGAACCCTACTCGCTAAGCAGGGGCTAGTGATGCCAAAGCCCAGGGAAAGGGAGAACAAGTGCGGGGCCCCCTGCACTGGAACCATGTGAAGGGGCTGCAGGAGAGGGGCAATGGCTGGTGGCACAGGGAGTTAAGGGCAAAGGGGGCACAGGAGGGGGCAGGAGTTAGGGGTGAAGGAGGTGCAAGGGCTGGGAGTGCAGGAGCTAGCGGTAAAGGGGGAGTGGGGATCGTCCAGGGGCAATGGGGAAGTGCCAAAGTACAAGCTTTGCCCAGGGCACCATTTTCCCTAATGCTGGTCTGAGCAAACAATTGGAAATGACCCTTCAGTGAGACCAGAACCATAGTGTAGAAAAGCCCCTTTGTTAAGTGGTGGTGACTGAGTGCTTAGGGAGATGGGTTAGAAAGCAACGGGCGTCTTTCTGTGGAGGTTTGATTCTTGCCTGCTAGGCCAGGCTGGTGTGTGGTGTCTCCATGGCTGTACTTTCAGTGTCTGATCTGCCACAGGGAGCCAAGTCTAGACATATTCAGAGGCTCTATGCCAGGGTTTCTCAAACTTCTTTTCACTGCAACCCCCTTCTGCCAAAAAAACCTTACTACATGGTCCTGGAAAGAGGGACCAAGCTCCTCCACACTGAGCACAGGCAGAGGAGACAAAGCCTGAGCCCTGCCCCAGGTAGGGGAGGGCAAAACCAGAGCTTGAGGGATTCAGCCCTGGGTGGTGGGGCTCAGACTTTTGGCTTCAGCCCCAGGCCCCAACAGTAACTCTAGCTCAGGAACCAATCCATGCAACAAACCTCGATGCCAACTCTTCCCACATATCTACACCAGCGATACCATCACAGGACCTAACCAGATCAGCCACACCATCACCGGTTCATTCACCTGCACATCCACCAATGTAATATATGCCATCATATGCCAGCAATGCCCCTCTGCTATGTACATCGGCCAAACTGGACAGTCTCCAAGGAAAAGGATAAATGGACACAAATCAGATATTAGGAATGGCAATATACAAAAACCTGTAGGAGAACACTTCAACCTCCCTGGCCACACAATAGCAGATCTTAAGGAGGCCATCCTCCAGCAAAAAAACTTTAGGACCAGACTTCTAAGAGAAACTGCTGAGCTTCAGTTCATTTGCAAATTTGACACCATCAGCTCAGGATTAAACAAAGACTGTGAATGGCTTGCCAACTACAGAACCAGTTTCTCCTCCCTTGGTTTTCACACCTCAACTGCTAGAACAGGGCCTCATCCTCCCTGATTGATCTAACCTCGTTATCTCTAGCTTGCTTCTTGCTTGCTTATATTTACCTGCCCCTGGAAATTTCCACTCTTGCATCCGACGAAGTGGGCATTCACCCACGAAAGCTCATGCTGCAAAACGTCTGTTAGTCTATAAGGTGCCACAGGTTTCTTTGCTGCTTTTAATGAAGACTAGATGCTTTTCTGGAATGTGTTTGCTCCAGAAGTAGCTATTGTGTCATACAGGAGGCCTGTGATATGCAGGGGGTCAGATTAGATGCTCTAATGGTCTCTTCTGGCCATAAAGTTGACTAATTTCTGAAAAACTGAGCGTAGCATTGGGAGCAGCATCTGATGTTTTCCTGTCTAGCCGGCTTGCTTCCTAGAACGAACGCTCCTTGAGTGGGGTAACCACAGGGAGTAGCTCAAACCTCCAAAGTGCCTGGCCAGGGGCAGGACATTAGCACAGCAAGGGAGGGGTGTGGCAGTGACATCACAAAGGCTTTTGCAGGACCTCAGACTATTGGTCAAAGGTGGTGGGGAGGTGGTGACCTCACAGAGAGATGCTGACATCAGGAAGGCAGGACAGGGGCGAGGGGCCAGGGAAACCTCAGTGACCCCTGTGGCTTTGCTTCAGCAAGTCTCCTTCTCCAGGTCTCTCTTTGAGGACAGAGAGAGTATTCGGGTTCATGGACGTGAGCGCCAGGAGGAACCTCTTTCAAGTTTTCTCCTTCCCTTTTAGTGATTTTACTAGAAAATAGCCGTCCCTGTTTAGAAGGTAAGAGCCTCCTCGAGGTTTGAAACCTGTTCGGTCTGATCCATCTGGTGACAGGTGAATTCTAGGCATGGAAAACACGAGCTTAAGGAGGCAGAATTTTATTCTGCACCTGGGATTTTGTCCCATAGAATCAGTGGGGACATTAGAGTTTGTCCTTTCTGTTTCACCTTTTCCTCCATCCATCCCTCTCTCCAGAAGTCCCCACACCTGTTGGGGGAAAAAAACCAGCCACCAGAAAGTGGTCCATTGTTTCACGCGGTGCCAGAGCCTGACACAGCGCCTGTGGGCAACCTTTGCTCTGCATACGTTGGCCATGCACACGCCGGCCGGTTCCCATGAAAGATGTGCCACTGCACATCTCGGTATTTAAAAAGTACCTGTGCCACTGGCAGATATTTTAAGGCTCCCGGCAGTGAGTTCTGGGGACTGTTGCTCACTTTCACTGACTGTAACTGTACGTAACTGTATGTGCAGCTCTGTGCAGTCACATTTGATGGAAGTTTGGTAATTAAATTATACAAGAGGGTCAGGTAGAGTGTCTACTACCACCACTATGTTTTGAGGAACTACAAAATTGTCTTATGATAAAGGGTTTCACTATCAACTAAAAAGCACTTGCTAGACAAGGGACATGGGTTCCAAAACCCATTAAAAAGAGAGAGGCTGGGGACAGATATCTGTACTTGGTGGTATAAGCTCCTTGTGTGAGCCAGAAGCACTAGTTCCACCTATGTCTCTCTCCACTGTGGAATGTCAGAGTTAATTTTTGATTCCCTTAAGAATCTAGATAAAGGTTACTGAGCTGAATTCACTGGCACTGGGGCTCCCCTGCTATGAGCTGAAATCACTGAAGAGCTGAAATCACTGAAGAGCTGGACTTGTTGAGCTGAGAGCACTGAGTACTGTGCTAATGAGTGGGGGAGCCTGAAGCAATACCATGGAGCAGAGCAGTGGGCAGAGCAGAGTGGAGTAGTTTGTGCAGCCACTGGGTGAGTGGAGCCGAGCAGCTAGTAGAGTGTCTACTATCACCACATGAGCTTAAGGAGGCAGAATTTTATTCCACACCTGAGATTTTGTCCCTTAGAATCACTGGAGACATTACGGTTTGTCCTTTTTGTTTCACCTCTTCCTCCATCCCTCCCTCCCTCCTTTCTCTTCATCTCTGGCTTCTTTTGTCCTTTCTCCTGTTCCCCTCCCAACACCAGGAGGTGTGGGTGTGTGCGTGTCATGGAGGAGTGCTCTGCAGCTCCCACTGTGGGAGGTCCACCCAAAAATGTGGGGCTGAAATAGTGCTCGGGCAGTCAGGGCCGGGTGAGCCTTCTGTGGGCCCCGGCACCAAACGTATTTGTGGGCTCCTATGTAGTCACTGTGGGCTCCAAGTGTGGGCCTGGTGGGGCAGTGCCATTGGTGCCATAGTATAGCCAGTACTGAACCTCAGAGACATTTTTCATTTTGATCACACCCCTACATGGCTATATGCATTGCCATACACAGCTCCCTCAGCCCCCGGGTTTTCTCATTGAGCTGTACACCCATGTGGGTTTACCAGTGTCCACAGTGAGTAGAACTTTCACAGTGACCAAGGAAACTCCCCAGATTTATCTCCTTCCTCATTCATACCTTCTGTAGCCATGTCTCCAGTACCCCCCATGTCACCAGTCACGGCATGTGGTCCTAGTCTCAGCTCAGAGTTCTAAAGCCAGCAGATACCTGCTCAGTTCTGACAGATCCCTCCCTCAGCCCCCATCCTGCCATGTGAGCCAGCCACCTGCAAACACCATCTCCCCAAAGTCAGGACAGCCCTTGGGAATCCGAAGACACCAGCCTCTCTCCCTCTGTTCCCGTCTACATGCTAGTCTGCTACCTGGTCACCACCACCTCTCCCCAGGCTTGTTTCCTTTCTATTTTGGACATGCTCCCACCCAGCTAGAAGCTCCCTCTGCAAGCCTGACCTGCTCCCTCTTTCCCTGCTCCCCTTGACATTCCTGTCCTGCTGGTGACCTCTGTTCCTTGAGGTGAACTCCAGTGACTTTAGCTGCTCTAGCTTAATGGCCCCAGTAGTCACAGAGCCACTTGTAGCTTCTCTGGCTACAGCCATGGGGCCAATTGCCAGAGGCCAGCCTTAGCCAGCTGCAGCTACTAGCCACAGGAGGGGTGGCAATGCCAGGGCTGAGCATGCTTGAACCTTGCAACGGCAGCACTAGGGACTCTAAATCCTCAGCCCTGGCCCTAGGCAGCTGCAGACTCTGGAGTTAGGCACTTCCCTCCTCTAGGCCATGGCTTTAAGTACCTGAGATGCCCATCACCTGCAGCAGAGGCCACCAATTCCCACGCCCCCCTCAGCCAGCACCTAGTCGTGCAGAAAGTGCAGCCTGAGTGATTTTGGAGGCTGGGGTGCCAGGAGGTTCCCGTCCCTGAGCAGCAGCTCTGCAACAAGCTCACAAGCCCCCCTCCGCCGTGGGACCAGGACCCTGTGCAGACAGTGGAGTTACCCTGTGTATAACCAGGTCTGTCCAAAGCCTGTTGAAGTGAGTGGGAGTCTTTTCATTGTCTTTAATGGGCTGTGTATAGAAGCAAAGGGCCCATTCTAGACTCCAGGAGCAAAGTGCATTCTATGCAGCACTGGTTTACTAGTGTAACAGGAAGGTCTCACATCACCTAGTGAATAAGCAACACCTCCTACAGCACCTAACACTTTCTGAGACGCTTCCCATCCATTTACTAAATGTGAATCTGCTTCGCTCACAAGGGCTGAACATATCAGGTGGGATGGTCACAAAAGCAGGGCACTTCTGCATTCAGCAGGGATTTTGGATGTGCACAGACACAGACAGGACTGGTTCCCGCAGTTACAGAACTGCAGTAAAGTGGAACAATTTTCAGCTTGTGTGATTGGAAGATAGCTGGATCCATCTTATAAGACTGTTCTACCTAAATGAAGAAAAGTTGAGGTGCCTTTATTATTCTTTTGTTCCATTCTTTGTTTCTATGGGGAATTTGCTAGTGCAATATTACTGTCTTCCTTTTAAACAAACAATTTTTTTTTAAAAATGGCAATGGCTGTTGAAAATAGCAATTCCAGCCATAGTTAGCACTGGAAACACCCCAGCATTTGTTGCTCAATTGTATTCTACTTTTTCTACAGCAAATGACAGTGGATCAGCATATTTGATTTGGGAGAAATAAAGGTAATAATTGGAGATATACCAATCTCCTAGAACTGGAAGGGACCTTGAAAGATCATTGAGTCCAGCCCCCTGCCTTCACTAGCAGGACCAATTTTTTGCCCCAGATCCCTAAGTTGCTGCCTCAAGGATTGAACTCACAACCCTGGGTTTAACAAGCCAATGCTCAAACCACTGAGCTATCCCTCCCCCAAGGGAAGTAACAGCTGCCCAAATTGAGTTTGAGCACTCCTGAATTGTGAGGGTGTTCAAATCTGGAAGGCAGGTGCTAGATTCTCTTTCTGAATATTAGATAAATCTGGAAAGGAAAAAGTCAATTTCTATTTTCATGGCTCAGAAGTGGAAATCCTCCTGTACTGTATCTGAAGCTGCTCAGGCCCTCTAGTAGAGCCTCCCCTCCCTTACTTACCATTTTAAATTCTGGTGGGATTCACATACCTCCCTTGCTAGGCTTCAGATAGAGAGGGGCACTGTCCATTTAGTCCACCCAGTTCCTTCTTTGGGGGCTGCCAAGAGAGGTCACACCGGCATCCCTAAACCAGTCTGGGGAAGTCTTCTGAGGGTGCTATCTGAGCCAAAGCTTTCTACTCCTTGGGCACACTTGTTCCCCATTCACGCTGCCACCCCCTTCTAGCAGCCAGCTCTCCATTCACAGCAAGCTGCAGCGCATAGAGTCTCTCAGCTTCCCTCCTCCCTTTCCTGTTGATACTGCTCTTGTGTGGATTGGTCCAGGCTGAGGTTGATGGTGGGATGGAAATTGTTGAAATCCTGGTGGAATTCCTCAAGGGCTTCTCTTCCATGGGTCCAGATGATGATGATGTCATCAGTGCAGAGCAAGTAGAGATGGGGTATTACGGGACAAGAGCTGAGGATGCGTTGTTCTAAGTCACCCATAGAAATGTTGGCATACTGTGGGGCCATGCGGGTACCCATAGCAGTGCCACTGACATGAAGGTATACATTGTCCCCAACTGTGAAATAGTTATGGGTGAGGACAAAGTCACCAAGTTCAGCCACCAGGTTTGCCAGGACTAATTGGTGAGGGTATACTCTCAAGCCTACCCAGGAAAAGGGGTGTAGGGAATTGGGGGTGGGGAAATTAGTCTCAAGGCTGTCCAGGAAAGGATGGGTTAGGGACTTGGGAGATATTTGGGGAAAGGCAGAGTTCCAAGTGGCTCTCCCCTAAGATTTGGAATACACTTGGTGGTGGCACCTTACTGTTAACCTAAGCTGGTAAATAAACTTAGGGAGTCTTTCATTCAGGTCCCCACATCTGTACCCTAAAGTTCAGAGTGGGGAGGGAACCTTGATGGGGGAAAACGGATTCCCCACTTGTCGCTTGTGCACTGTCCTCCTCCTTCTCCTCTTCATCCTCCAAAAAGTCATTCTCCCTGCTCCATGCGACTCCCAACTTGCACGTGTCCATGGACAGTAGTGGGGTAGTGGTGGCATCACCCCCCATAATTGCATGCAGTTCACGGTAGAAGCAGCATGTATGGGGCTGTGACCCAGAGAGCCCATTCGCCTCCCTGGCTTTTTGATACACTTGCTTGAGCTCCTTGATTTTTACATGACACTGCTCTGTGTCCCTGGAGTAGCCTCTTTCCGTCATTACCCTGGAGAATTTAGCGTACATATACCTCTACCCAATATAATGCAACCCAATATAACATGAATTCAGATATAACGGGGGTGGGTGGGTGGCACGGGGGGGCTGCGCACTCCGGTGGATCAAAGCAAGTTCAATATAACGCGGTTTCACCAATAACACAGTAAGATTTTTTGGCTCCCGAGGTCAGCGTTATATCAGGGTAGAGGTGTATTTGTGTTTCTTTTTTTGGAACGTAGTTCTCCCATAAGAGATTAGTCTCCCCAACATGCGATGAGATCCAGTACCTCCCGTTCAGACCATGCTGGAGCTCATCTGTGAATCCAGGACTGCGTGGGCTCTCATGATGATGGACTCTGCATGGTCGCCTGTGATGGTGGATTGTCCTGATGGTCACCTGTGCTGATTAGCTCACCACAGTGGCCAAATAAGAAATGAAATTCAGAAGTTCCCGGGGCTTTTACTGCCTACCTGGCAAGTACATCGGAGTTGAGAGTGTTGTCCAGAGTGGTCACAAGGAAGCATTCTGGGATAGCTCCCGGATGCCAATAATGTCAAATTGTGTCCACAGTACCTCTAATTCGGAACTGCAATCTCGATTTTAGCACTACTCCACTTGCTGAGGTGGAGTACAGAAACCGGATTAAAGAGCCCTTTAAATTTAAAAAAAAACAAAAACGATTTGGGCATGTAGACGGAATCAGTTTTATTTTGAATTAACTCGGCTAATTCCAAAATAACCACATACTGTAGACCAGCCCTAAGGCTATGTCTACACTTCAAACACTGGAAGTATTCTTCTGACAACCCAACCCAAGCCTGTCTACACTGGGGCTCACATTAACTACTTCTCTGTGGAGTAGATTTTTCACACCCCTGAGAGATGTGGCTATGTCAACATAGCTTTTCATTGTAGATCAGCCTCTAGCCAGCTTTTAGACATGAAAGGCAGTGGAGTCCAGCCTTTTCCTTGATATTGATGGTTGACGATTGCAGCTTTCCTACCTGTTAGACACATCCTATGACAGATGTCAGGCCTTTCCTTTGCAAATTAGAGACGTGGGGAACTCAGTGACCCTTACAGGCTAAGTGGGTAAAAAGTTATACAACTTGTCTCCTCGAGTAGTTTTCCTTTTAATAGAAATTAACTTTGAAGCTAAGCAAAATACGTTCTATCTGAAATACAAAAAAATTAAATCTATACTGGGCCAATATTCTCATACACTCTTTCTCACACACATTATCCCATCCCAGCCTTTGGAGGGAGGTTTTCTACCAGAACTCCTTACACTACATGTATCAGAGGGGTAGCCGTGTTAGTCTGGTTCTGTAGAAGTAGCAAAGAATCCTGTGGCACCTTATAGACTAACAGACGTTTTGCAGCATGAGCTTTCGTGGGTGAATACCCACTTCTTCGGCATCCGAAGAAGTGGGTATTCACCCACGAAAGCTCATGCTGCAAAATGTCTGTTAGTCTATAAGGTGCCACAGGATTCTTTACACTACATGTGAGTTCATATATCTCTGGCTCTTTTGCCATGTGTGTTGGTGGAAGGGGTTTCCTATATGGGAATGTTTGCATCATGGGGGAAAATAACTCTCTTGTCACACTTTTTAATCTTTCAAAGAGAAGTGATGTAAATACATAAAACAAGAGAAAACTAAGGTCTAGTCTACACTAAAGACATTTATTGGTGTAACTATATTTCTCAGAGGTATGAAAAATACACACTGGTGAGAAATGTAGTTACAAAACCCTCCTCCCCTGTGAAATAACACTACATCAGCAGGAGAGCTTTGCCTGCTAACATAGCTACCACCACTTGTGGGGGCTGGACTAATAAAGTCCTAGGGAAGAGATTTCTCCCATTGGTGGAGAGCATCTGTAATAGCAGTGCTACAGCTGCACCAACATCAGCTTTATTGTGTAGCCAGAGCGTCAGACACAAAACCTTAGAATCAGGACTCAGCATGTGAGTATCCAGAAGTCTGAAATTGGAGCTTGACACATTTGTTGCCTCATTGGTTACCATCATTTCTACAGCCTGAAAGTCCTTGTTACCCACTCAGGCAGCCAGTTTGGGATCCACAGGGAAGGACTGTCCTATGAAGCACTCTCTCTTTGCATCCAAACGGTGAAGGATGATTGTTCTCAATCTAACCCTGGTATCCTCTGGAACGGTAATGAGACACACTGAACTAGGAAGTGGAGTTGGACAAAATTTCTTCGGGCCCTAAGGTTTTCCCACACTCACTGCTTTCATAGGTTCTCTCACTTGTGTGGATTTTCTGATGCCTACTAAGGTTCCAGCTGCAACTGAAGGTTTTCCCACACTCACTGCATTCAAAGGGGCTCTCCCCTGTGTGGAATCTCTGATGCCTAATAAGATGTGAGCTGAAACTGAAAGTTTTCCCACACTCACTGCATTCATAGGGCCTCTCCCCTGTGTGGACTGTCTGATGTCTAATAAGGTGCGAGCTGCGACTGAAGATTTTCCCACACTCATGGCATTCAAAGGGCGTCTTCCCCATGTGGATTCTCTGATGTGCAGAAAGAGCTGAGCTCTCAGTGAAGTATTTCCCACACTCACAGCATTTATAGGGCAGCTCCCCTGTGTGGATTCTTTGATGGGCAATAAGGTTTGAGCTGCGAGTGAAGTTCTTCCCACACTCACTGCATTCATAGGGCCTCTCTCCTGTGTGAATTCTCTGATGATCAGAAAGTGCTGATCTTACAGTGAAGCATTTTCCACACTCATGGCATTTATAGGGCCGCTCCCCTGTGTGGATTCTCTGATGAACAGAAAGGGTTGATCTTCGAGTGAAGTTTTTCCCACACTCACTGCATGTATTTTCCCTCTTTCCCATGAGGATTTCCTGCTGTGTTGTGGTTTCCTTGATGCTCTTCTGAGTTCCCCGACAGGAAATAAATTTACCCATTTTCTCTCCTGGCTGGTTTCCTTGCTCTCTTTCTGGTGTGTGCTGAGTCTCGCATGATTTTCCCTGCTCATGACTCTTCGACACATTTCTTTTTGATCTTTGCGATAATTCTCTGTGTTTAGCCACTTGCTCAACATTTTCCTGCTGAGAATTCTGCTCCTCTTTCTCACCTACCATTGCGTCACCTGCTGTGATAGAGACAGAAACCTCAAACAGGGATGGAAAGGGGAAGGCCAAACCAAAACAAGTGCGGAAGGGAGGTCAAATAAAAATCAAGAACTGAACTCCCCCAAACTCTTCCCCCAAACAGGAGAGAGGAGGGGATCAATTCAGCCTCCACATCCCATCCAAATTCACAGGGGAAGGGAGGAAGCTACTGCCTGGTGTCTGCTAGGGTCTACAGGAAGCCATGAGCTATATTTACCCTGAGGATACGACCCCTGCTAGGGACAATATTGAACTGAGAGACCTTCCAAGGGCTTTGTAGGGCATCCCAGATGTTTCCTTCAGGCACTTACAGATTCTGAGTTGCTTTAATGTTTCCTCACCTGTGCAGGGAGCTCTCAGGATCTCTCTTTCCTCTGAACCCTGGAGGTCTGGGACCCATGGCTCTTCCCCTTGTTCCAGCTGGGTTATCACATCAAGTTGGGAAACTGGAAACCCTGCTCAGATAAAAGAAAACAAAAGGAGTTCAGTGGATTTCTGAAGACTTGGTCATAAAAAACATTCTATTAATTTTTCTTCAGTGCTTAGTGTGACCTGGTGTGCCTGGGTCAGGGCAGGTTGAAAAAGGGAGGGCAGATGCTCCCCAAACTGGTGGTTAACACTGAAGTTAAACTCACTGACCAGTCACAAACTGTGCTTCTGATCACCCACACGGGTTATTGAGAAGCTGAAAAAAGAAATCACACAGCCCCCTTTATTGCATTGCACTTCTCTAACTCCCAGTCAGCACCTAGGTCCGGTACAGTGAGAAGTTATTTAAAAACTCTGCGCACATAAACAAAATGTTCTTTTGACCCCAAAGGGTCAGCCACATTACCAAGTCAGTATGGGTTTGGATCTTACCAAAAATACCATGATGCCAGGCAATACTTTAGCATCTAAACTAAAAGTTTAGATAAGAAAGAGAAAGGAACCAGAAACAGAAAGAAAATTGTGAAATGGGAAAGGAGTCAGATACATTCAGAAATCTATACATCAGGTTCTTAGCAGTATTGGTAAGTTGCCGGCTTGAAAGTCTGTTTGGAACACAGCCACAGCTTGGATGGGTCATTCAGTCCTTTGTTCAAGGCTTCAGTTTGCACAGGTGCTGACTTTTGGTTTTGCCGGTGGGTGCCCCATCCTGGCCCCGCCCCCACTGTACTTCTTCCTGCCCCATCTTCCTAGACTCTCCTGAATGCCGCCTCCTTACTGACCCCCTGCCCTAAATGCCTCCTACCTACCGCTCACTCCTTCCTGCCGTAAGGGCGAGGGTTCTTGTGCTGGAGGGGTGCTCTGCCAGTTTTGAGGGGAGGCTATTTTCAGCATATTTATACACTTCCAGTGTATTCATTGAAAGTGTGTCTATAACTGGTATCTCCCCTTCCTGATGTTTCCCAGTTCTTGCTCTCTACCCAGGTCCTGTTTCCCATCTCTCTCTCTCTGCTCCCCACCTCCTGGTGCCTCTGTTTAGTGCCCGCTCCCACCCACGCACTCAAAGCAGCTCTGTCTTCCCCCAAGCCCCACCCACTGTGGCCAGCCCAGAAACTGCCCACCCTGAGCCAGAGAGAGAAATTTAATTCAACAGCCCAGCACAGAAATGGCCCATTTATTCATCCTGCTGTATGGCTGCTGCATTACTCCAGCTCCTCCCAATCCCCCAGGCTGCAGCCCACCCCCACTTTGAAGCTCACTCGCTGACTCCCTCACCCACTCTTCAACATTGTGGGTGGGGAGCCCCGGTGGGATCATGGCCAAAGGCAGGGGGGAGGGGTTGCTTCCTCCCCCGGGCTGCAGCAGCCCAGCACCCTGAAGGAAGACGAGCTCAGGCATCCCAAGGTGAAGCAGGGCAGTGTCTCCTGACTTGAAGCTGATACACGGGGGTGAATGCAGCAAAAGGAATGCAGCTCCCAGGGAAGAGGAGATGGGGGGTGGATGGATCCAGGGAGAGGAAATCAATCTTTCCTGATGCAGATGCTGGTCGGCGCAGGAAGGGATAAACTTCCTCTCGGGGAGGAAAAGCCCCTCAGCCAAGCTTGATCTGGGCAGGGGAGGGGGAGACAGTTTTGAGGGGAGCAAGCGTTACTTTCCCAGGCATGAGAGCCGGCCATGGAGAAGAGCCCACGGGGAGGATGCGGCTAGAAGCACTGGTGGTGTGTTGGCCCCTCTTGTCCCCCCACACATGGGGCAATGGATGCAGAGCCCCGGGACCTGGGTCAGAGCCGTAGGGGTGGGAGCTCCCAGAGCCCCCATGGGAGGAGTCTGGGCACAGGCAGGGTCCGGGCTGGGAAGGGGGGGCTGCTCATCTGCACGTGGGGCTAGGGCTGCAGTGAAGCCCCTCTCACCTTTGGCCATGGCTGGGCACACCCGGCTGGCTGGCTGGAGCACGGGGAGGGGGCGAGCAGCTGGCCTCAGACCAAGTTCACTCATCAGACACCAGGGCAAACTTTTCTTAAAGGAGCAATGTCTTTTGGTTTGTCCCCCTGCCCAGCACAAGGGGGGCCCACTGCTGGTTTCTCCTGGCTGGAGGGGGAGCACAGGTCCTGGGGGAGACACCAGGGTGCGCTGAGAATGACTGGCTCAGTCCTTGAGAAACCCCCCCAGCCCGCACTGCCCCCATCAGCCCCCTGGGTCAAGCTGAGAAGCTGCCCAGCCATCTCCCCCCAGCCCTCTGCCGCGAGGCTCCCCACCCCATCCCCCGCCACCCCTAGCCCAGAAGCTGCCAAGCCCTGAAAATTAAAAGGACTCACACATGCCTGCAGTGGAACTGGGAGCTACAGCAGCTGCAGGGAAAACAGCTGATAGGTGGGCATTGGCGCCAAACAGCTGATTGGCCACACCCAGCCAAAGAGCTGCTGAGCATTCTAAATAGCTGATTGGCAGTTGCCAACAGCTGAGCTCCCCGGTGGGTGCAGAGCACCCACCGAGTCGGGGCCTAGGTCGGTTTGTAGAGAAGTTGCTCCAGAGGCAGGAAGAGGGATTGAAGACAAAATACAGATGATGCAGCTGCCCTTTACATTCCTTTTGCCATGTGGCTTGTACTTCCTGTGTCCCAAACACAAGCTTCACAGCACAGGGCATGGAAAAGCCTCGGAGGTCTCAGTACACAGGCATACCCCTGCATGTCTTGCTGACTCAATAGGTGTATCCCCTTGATCCTTTCAGTGGGTTCATTGTACAGCTGATGACCCTGGATGGGCCATCAAACAGGGTAGGCAGTGCTGATGCCAATAGATCTGGGGGTGTCACCCAGAATCACAGTCCACAGTCTGGAATACAGATATACCCTACGTATCTATAGCTCATACTACAAAGGTGATACAAACAAAATGATCATACTTGGAAAATTATAACATTTTCCCTGACACCTAACATGGCATATCTAGCACAATTCATTGCAATTTTATCAGATTGGTATTAATAATAAAGTAATAATAATATAAAGTGTCGCACAGTTCCAGACAGTGTCACACTTAGTAAACCAGTGAATTCCCAGAACCAGCTGCCCAGGTCCTTGAAGATGCAGAACACTCTGCTTAGGAGGGATTGAAATAGCCACATATCTGCTGGGAACACACACAGACAGGCCCTGTGTCAGTCTGTAACCCTATGTTCACTCTTCTGGAAAATTATGATCAATTTTGTACACAGTATGGTTTGTGAACTATCACTTGAAATTGCATAATCTACTGAATATTATCCTCCTGTTAAAATGTGTAACAACACTGTATGTAAAGTTATGAGATTTTACTGTATGATATTACAAAAAGTTACAATTCTGGGGAACACCCACAGACCAGTTCCTCAGAGACAGCAAGGCAAACTGCTGGTCAAACAGCCATTCGCTGGCAGGGGGAAGGTGTGAAGAAGACATTTACATTCCATCACAGGGACACTTGAAACTCATATCTACGAGAAGACAGCCTGGCACCATGATTCAGCTGAGAACTGAAGTTGTTTCTAATAGAAAGGACTGAATTATAAAAAGAAGTGAGGAAAATCTCTCTCTCTCTCTCCCCCCCCTTTCCCTCTGCCCATGACAAATCCTGAAGAACTGAACTTGGGCAGCAGGGGCAGGTTAGGGGGAGTCCTGCCTGAAAGGAAAACCAGCCTATCTCAGCAGATGGTGAGAGAAACATTTGCTTTGAATCCATTTTAGCTTGTTAACTTAGGTGTTAGTTTGTGTTTTATCTTGAATTTCTTTTGTAAACAATTCTGACTTTTATGCCTCATTACCCATAGTCACTGAAAAGATTTTTTTCCGGCAGTTAACAATTTTGTTTTATTGTTTTACCTAACCAGTGTGTTTGGATTCAAGTATGTTGGAAACTCCATTTGGAATGACAAGGTTGGCAACATGTCATTTTCCACTGATGAAATAACAGACTTCATATGAGCTTGCATTGTTCAGTAGTGTGCTGGACAGGACAAGATGCACATTTCTGGGGGAAGTCTGGGAACAGAGAATGTTCTGGGGTTCTCCAGTGGGGTACTGTAATTCGTGAGTCACTGACTAGCAGCACTGAATACTGTGTAGCTGGGAGCGAGTTACATGCTGGAGACTGTGTGTTAACTGCCTAGGAGTGGCTGCTCTCACAGTAAAACAGTGTAAAAGGCACCCCAGCCTGGGGAACTGAGGGGAAACAGCTGTTCAACGGTCCAGATTGCACTGTGGTTAATGACACAGACACTCAATTTCAAAGAGTTTCCTAAAACTCAGAGAAAGTAAATCCATGTCCCCTGGCACTGCTTCTTGCTGACAAACAGGTCCAGAGACAATGAGAGAGTCCCAGGGAATCTGGGAACAGGAAGCATGGGCTGGTGGGGTTCAGTGGAGAAAGGGAACAGGAAGGGCAGGGATATTACTGAACACAGGAGCTCAGCAGTGCTAGATGTCAGGATAACACATAGTGCAGACCATTGGAAAACAATCTCAACTATACATATAATATGATGCGGTCTAAATTATCTGTTTCCACTCAAGAGAGATCTTGGAGTCACTATGGATAGTTCTCTGAAAACATCCACTCAACGTGCAGTGGCTGTCAAAAAGCAAACAAAAAAGTTGGGAATCATTAAGAAAGGGATAGATAATACGATAGAAAATATCATATTGCCTCTATAGAAATCCATGGTACGCTTACATCTTGAATACTGCATGCAGATGTGGTCTCCCCATCTCAAAGAAGATATATTGGAATTGGAAAAGGTTCAGAAAAGAACAAAAAATGCTTAAGGGTATGGAACAGCTTCTGTACGAGGTGAGATTAAAAAGACTGGGACTTTCCAGCTTGGAAAAGAGACAAAGGGGGGATATGAGAGAGGTCTATAAAATCATGACTAGCGTGGAGAACGTAAATAAGTGTTATTTACTCCTCATAACACAAGGACTAGGAATCACCCAATGAAATTAATAGGCAGCAGGTTTAGAACAAACAAAAGGAAGTATTTCTTCACACAACACACGGTCAACCTGTGGAACTCCTTGCCTGAGGAGGTTGTGAAGGCTAGGAATATAACAGGATTTAAAAGAGAACTGGAAAAATTCACGGAGGTTAACTCCATTAATAGCTATTAGCCAGGATGGGTAAGGAATGGTGTCCTTAGCCTCTGTCTGTCAGAGGGGGGTGATGGATAGCAGGAGAGAGATCACTTGATGATTGCCTCCTGGGTTCACTCACTCCGGGGCACCTGGAGTTGGCCACTGTCAGTGGACAGGATACTGGGCTAGATGGACCTTTGCTCTGACCCAGTACGGACATTCTTATGTTCTTACGTTATGCTGGACCTAAACCCCAGTTTTACTTGAGCAAACAGGAGATATTTGACACTGTGCGATACAGCTCCTGTGCGCTGTTCCCAAAGTGTTCTGCAGCAGGGGAGGGTCTGTGGCAGTGTGTGTGTCACTGGCATATTGCAGTGATGCAGAAACAGGGCAGAGTAGGGATGGCATTGGGGGGTGGCATGAACCATCTCTCTTAATTTCCCCTTCCAAGAACTGAGGGGACAGGAATCCTTACCCAGTAAGGTCACATTCTCATAGTTCTCCTGCATGACGTCTCTGTACAGAGCTCTCTGAGTGGGGTCCAGCAGAGCCCCCTCTTCCCTGGTGAAATACACAGCCACCTCCTCGAAGGTCAATGGCCCCTGAAAGAGCAAGAGTCCAGAACTCAGTACCTGCTGCACCACTCACACTTTCAATCAAATGGAAGCTCTGGTGGATGATAGTCAACAGAGTCCCACCCCAGCCCGCACAGAGAATCCGGGAAACACCAGGGTGAGGGGATGAAGCGAGAGCCCCTTGTCTCTCCCAGCAGATCCATCACACGCCTACTGCCACAGACGGATACAGGAGATGGAGCCTCTAGCAGGGTCCAGGTAGAGTTCCGTGGTAGGAAGCCCAACACCCTCCTCATTGTGAGGAGCTGGATATGAAGGGAGGGGAATCTCCCCTAAGCCTGACTGGTGGGTGCCCCCTTCATATCTCACAGCAGCCGCTGGTTAGTAGGGTCAGGCTCCAGCACTGGGAGTCTGGTCAGTTTTCCTAGCCCCATGTAGGTGGGTTATTTTCTGTTCCAGAATTGAGGGCATTTCAACCTCCTAATCTCATGGGTCTGCTCCTAGTGTCTAGGCCATTTATTAAACAACTTCAAGCAGGTTTGCCACAATCTGTCCTTCTCCCTTTCGCAACCTGTGCATTTCCTGCCCCGCTCCAACCTCCAAACCAGACTGTGCAAACCTTCCCATCTCTGGTGTACTTGCTGTTCCTCTCCCTCCTTCAGGAACCTATCAGCAACCATGCAATAATCCCTACCTTAGCTGGCTCCACTGCAGCCATTTCTCTCCTATGTCCCATGGGAGGATGGGATGAGCTGGAGCGAAACATGGACGTCATTCGGCAGCCTGGCAGGGAGAGAAGGGCAGTTGTGGAGGTTTCAGAACAGGTTTTAGTTAATGTCACATCACGATTCCCCCAGGATCTTTCCCTGCAGACAGACATCCTAGATTCTGCCATGCTGAGAAATGCTCAATCTCTTTATTACAGTGTAGACCTGGCCCCTCCTGCCAGGCTAAGCCCAGAGAGAGATTTTTAACCTCCCTTCTCCATCCCTCCATCCCATAACAAAACCCAGGTCTACACTGGAGGTGGAGGTTGATCTAAGATACCCAACTTCAGCTATGAGAATAGCATAGCTGAAGTTGGCTTACTTAGATGGACTTACCGCAGCATCCGACTGCTGCTGCTAACCCATCGACTCCGCATTCGCCCCTTAAGGCAGTGGAGTACTGGAGTTGATGGGAGAGAGCTACCTGCCGATCCGGTGGTAGTGTAGACCTGCTCTTTGTCTCTGAACACAAGGCTAGAAAAGAGCAGAACCAAAGGCGTCACTGTGGGGGATTCCCTTGGACACTGACCCCAGGGCAGCCATACCCCAACAGGGGGAATATGGAGTCAAGAACCAGCTTTTCCTATGTCTGATCCTTGTTTTGTTCACTGGAAAGTGGTTCTGCCCAGGGATGCTGCAATACATGTGTCTGGGTGGACTAATGAGTGGGAAGAGAGATTTCCAGCTCTCTTCTCCCACTGACCCTTTCAGTCTCTCCTTCCCCGTCCTCTCTCCCTGCCCCTTTGGCTGGGAAAGTCCATTCCTGGTTCTTTGCTCTCCCATGGCTGGATTTTCTCCTGGCAACTACTAATGAGAGGAGATATTGGGGGGTGGGGGGGGGCTGTTTGTGCAGAGTCACTTTCTTGCTAGTCCCCAGCACATTCTCTGAGGTCTGTCTGTTACCTGGAGTCTGTGGCTCAGAATTTGTATTAACAAAGCCCAGGTCTGCTAGTACCAGCTGCAGAAAGTGATCACCTGGGCCGGGCAGAGAAGCAGCTTTAATTAAGGTCACATCCCAGCACAGAACCCTGCTGGGGGAGCAGCAGCTGCTAAGCCTGGTCTCCCAGATCACAATGGAGGCTGCAGTGTCTGACCCAGGAAGCTGAACCCCAATATCCTGAGCAGAGAGGGACAGAGCGTTTGAGCAGCTTCCCTCCTTTAGCTCTCTGGGGAGAGTAGCTAATGAGAGCCCCTCCTCACAGGGAGAATTGCTGATCTCATTTGCCTCACTGTCCATCTGGAGTCACTCCCTGTCTTTCCATGCAGTGACTCTGGATTAACAATGTTCTCAATGAATCCAGATTTCAGAAAGAAGGAGTCCAGAATGCTGTGGAAGATAGTGATAAACCCCTTCCCACCTCCCTCACCCCCCAGATCTAGGACAAGGAATCAGGGCAGGAATTTTCCCTATGAAACCAGAAGTTCCTGCAGTTTTCAAGAGGAGAGAAAAGCAAAATCTGTCACTTCACCTCACAGTGTTTGATAAGTGGCTAGAAAGTTATCATGGTGACTGGGCCTGGCCGGGGAATGCCAGGAAGTGCTTGGAGCCAGGATTCTGGCACAAGCTGATGAGATAGAAGGAGCATGGTTAGTAGCAGCCCCCAGAGCCTCCATCCAGGGGCCTCCAAACACCCCCCAGTACCCAGAATCCAGACCCCCCAGCCAGGGTCCCACCATATATTCCCTGGGACCCAACCCCCAGAATCCCTGGCCAGAGACCCCAGATACCCCTCAGAGCCCCACCAACCAGAGAACCCCCAACAGATCTTCACTGCCAGGCTAGGAATCCCAAAGGGTTCCCCCCACCAAGAGCCCCCACCAGCCAGGGACCCCAATTGGGAACTCACTGCCTGCCTAGGACCCCCGCCTGCCCTTCAGCAGAAAGGTAAGACATGTCCATGCCCTGTCACTAGCAAATAATGGTCACCATGGATCCACCCCAAGGTGGCTACATCTTAGCAATGTGGGAAGCAGCCCCTTCCAGAGACCATTTGTCATGGGCTTTGGGATACTTCTGGACCCACGCTGCACTCAGAGTGACCTCCTCACCCAGTGCCAGATGGAGAAAAGAAAAGGGTCCAGCCAATTCTCCCATTACCAGCTGGGAACCACTGATCCCCCAAACAGGGGGAGGCCTCTGGCTTTGATTAAACATGTGGCTGGTCTCTTTCATCAGCAAACATTTTAACAGAGATAAAGGAGGAACAAATGATTCTCAAAGGAGAGGGGAAAGATGATCACTGGGCAATTTAACCCCCTGCGACCTCCAGGATGGACAATGACTCAGGGCAACAGGTTCCCTCCAAGGAAGGAGAAGTTGCTGGGATTTAGAGACATGGGGAACAGCCCGAACCCGACAGGATTTTTAATTGATATTTGATAATGACGTAGAAAGAGGGAAATGCTGAGCTTTGAGATCAATGTTCAGAAATGAAAGAGAAAGGGTGGAAATCTGAGCGATTTTGGATCCATTTTTACCAATTATAGAGAAGAAAGTGTAAAATCTGAGGTATTTTATATCAGTTGTTGGTATGAGGTAAAATCTGAGTGTATTTCACATCAATATTTGATAAATGAATAGAGCAGAAATGGGCAATATTTGCAAACATTTTTTATCCATGTTTAGAATCTGAGGAAAGGTGTAAATCTCAGATTTCCTTTTTATTTTATCATTAGAGAGACAAGGAAAAAATCTCTGGGGATATTCACTTAGAAATAGACAACTAAAGGGAAATGGAGCAAATGTTTAGGGTATAAACATGTCACAAGGTAAGCAATTGACAACATGAGAGAAAAACACCAAGATCTGGGGGGATTTTATGTTGCTATTAAATAACTAAAGGGAAAAGGGGCGCTGTTTGACTGGATTTTATGAGACTATCCAATACATAAACACAAAGTGATGGCACCTCCCTCTGCCACCATTCCCATGGGCAGCAGGGAGCCCTTTGAGGAGCTGATTTAAGAGAGGGGGGAGCTGGAAGGCTCCGTGGATAAAGGAAGGGGGCAGCAGTGGGGGACGAGCAGGTGACTGGGGGCTGAGGGAAACGGTCTTGGTAGTTAGGGGCAGTAACTGGGACTGGGAAACCGGGGTCTGGGCAGTCTCCATGGGGGACACGTGCCCCTCCCGTCCCGTCCCGTCCTCCCCCCCCCCGGCAGAGAACGGGCATCTCACCCCCCCCCACACGCCAGGGGCAGCCACGTGCTGGGGACTGACCCAGGGCAACAATTTCCCACCCGGACAAGGACAAATCGCTGCAGGTAAAACGGGGGGGGGGAACCCCCCATGGGGGAGCCCGGGGGCGGGGCCGGACGGGAGGGTCCCGGGGGGGCTGGGAAGGGGGCGGGGGGGGAAGTGTCGGTGCAGCCCGGACATGGCCGGGGGGGGGGAAGGAGCCGGTGACCCCCCCCGAGGGGCAGGGGAGAGAAAGGGGGGGGCTGAGACCCCCTCGGATTTACCGCTGCCCCCCCCGTGGGGACCCCCCGCCCCCCGTCCTGCCCCCTTTCTCCCTAGAGAGCCACGAGCAGCCCCCAGGGTGACCCCCCCTCCCCCAACCCCTGAGAAGTTCCCTGTTCCCCCCCCCCCGATTGTGCCCCATTTTCTCCCCCCTTCGCCAATGGTCAGTTCAGAGCTCGGGTTTGGGGGGTTCCCCCCATTTCCCCTGCAGGGATTTGTCCTTGTGCGGGTGGGAAATGGTTCCCCCCAGTGATTCCTGAGCCGGGCAGAGGGTGACTGGGCAGAGGCTGGGGGGGCCCTGAGACAGGGACACCTCTGGGCTGGGCTGGGGGGGGCCTCTCTCTGCTGGCAACGGGGCCTGGGAAGGGCTAGGAAGGGGGGGGAGGAGCAAGTGTCCCCCATGGAGATGGCCCAGCCCCAGGTTTCCCAGTCCAGCTACTCCCCCCTCCCCCACCCTGCCCAACCCAGCAGCCCCCCCCCCGCCCCAGTTACATTCCCAGACCCCCCAGCCAGTGACTTTCTCAGTCACAGCCAGTGACCTTCTGACTCCAGCCCCACTCCTCGAAAATCTTCCCGCTTTTCTCTCCAGATGTGTGACTGAGATCAGGGCTCTTATCGGACTGAGCATGGCCCTGTTCTGCCAGGCGCTGCAGAGACCCCACGTGAGATCAGACCCCACTGTTGTGCCAGGTAAAACTGAGACCTGGACCGAGATCACGGCCCCCTTTGTGCCAGGCAGTGCACCACTGTGGCCCAAGCTGCTGCCTCCATTGTGCTGGGCACTTCAGACACCACGACTGAGATCTGTGTCCCCGTTGGGTCTGGCATTGCAATGACCCCGACCCAGATCATGCCCCACCACTGTACTGGGCACTGCACTGACCCTAACAGAGATCCTGCCCCCACATTTTGCCAGGCGCTGCAGGGGCCCTAAACAAAATCTGGGTTCCTGTAATGCCGGGAGTTGCACAGACCCTGACTGAGATCAGGCCCCCTGTTGCACAGGGCTCTGCGCAGACACTGACCAAGGTCAGGATCCCCATTGTGACAGGTGCTGAACAGACACCCAGGGTATCTCTACCTTGCCATTAACCCCCCCCCCCCAGCTGGCCCATGGCAGCTGCCTCAGGCTCACAGGGCTCAGGCGAAGGGGCTGGTTAATTGCCGGGTAGATGTCTGGGTTGGGCTGGAGCCAGGTTGTAGGACCCTGCGAGGTGGGAGGGTACCAGACCTTGGGCTGCAGCTCCAGCTGGAACATGGACACCACCATTAAACAGCCCCACAGCCTGAGCCGTGTGAGCCCAAGTCAGCGGGCACGGGCCAGCCGCCGGTGTCTAACAAGTTTGCATGGAGAATTTGGGGCAAAACTGGGAACTGAACCCAGATTGTTTGAATTCTTGCCTCTCCCCTTAACCCCAAGCCCAGCGTGTGTGTGTGCAGCGTGTTTTGGTCTGTGTTTGCCTTGCATTGGCTTCCAAGGGAGGCTGTGGCATTTCCTTCACTGGAGGTTTCTAAGACCAGGTTAGAGGTACACGAATCTGGGAATGTCTAGGGATACTTGGTCCTGCCTCAGCACAGGGGGCTGGAGTAGACGCCCTCTCAAGATCCCTTCCAGGCCTACACTGAAATATTTCTGTTTTGTGCTGTGCCCTGTTCTATGCTGAGCTGTTTTGCATGGTGCCGTTTGGAACTGGAATCGCCCCGTGCTGTGCTGCAGAGTTTTATGGTGCATTGTTTTGCCTCAGCTTGTTTGGTGTCTGTTGTGTTGGTTTGAGTTGAGTTCTTTCGCACTGTGTACTTTTGTCCTAGGGTGTGTTAGTTTGCATTGTGTTGCTTTCTTCTCCTTTGTGTTGTGTCATTTTAGGCTGTGGAGTGTCGTTTTTTGTTGTTGTTTTTCTGAATTACCTGACACTATGTTGTGGTGGGTTTTACTCTGTACGTTGTGTTTTATACGTATCTATTTCATAGCATCAGAGACATGTAGGGCTGGGCAGGACCTCAAGATGTCATCAAGTCCAGCTCTCTCTGCCGAGGCAGGACCAGGTCTATGTAGATTCTCTGCCAGAGCTTTGTCCTACCTGTTGGTAAAAACTTCCAGGGATAGAGACTCCACAGCCCCCCTTGTAAGACCCTTCCAGGGAGGGGGAATGAGCGGGAGGGGGTTGAGAGGCACTGGCTGGGGGGGTCTCTGCGGGAGGAGGGGATGGGGGGGTCTGAGAGGCGGTGGCTAGGGGAGGGGGCTGGCTGAGGGGGCTCTGTGGGGGGCTGGGGGGGGGAGACCGAGCTAGGGAGGTCCTAGGCGGAGACCTGGGAAAGGGGCGGATGGAAAGTGTCTGTGCAGCCGGAACATGGCCGGGGGAGCAGAAGAGCCGGTGACCCCCGAGGAACGGGGAGAGAAGGGGGGGGACAGAGATCCCCTCGGATTTACCGCTGCCCCCTCCCGTGGGGACAGGCAGCACACGACTGCAGCCCATATTGCTGCCTCCATTGTGCTGGGCACTTCAGAGACCCCGACTGAGATCTGTGTCCCCGTTGGCTCTGGCACAGATCACCCCCCACCACTGTACTGGGCACTGCACAGACCCTGACAGAGCTCCAAGCCCCACATTTTGCCAGGTGCTGCAGGGACCCCAAACAAAATCCGGGATCCTGTAATGCCGGGAGTTGCAGAGCCCCCAGCCGAGATCAGGCCCCCTGTGTGCAGGGCTCTGCACAGACACTGACCAAGGTCAGGGTCCCCATTGTGACAGGTGCTGAACAGACACCCAGGGTATCTCTACCCTGCTGTTAAACCCCCCCAGCTGGCCCATGGCAGCTGCCTCAGGCTCACAGGGCTCAGGCGAAGGGGCTGGTTATTTGCCGTATAGATGTCTGGGGAAACTGAAGCTCCGAGAGCTGAAGTAATTTGTTCAAGTTTGCATGGAGAATTTGGGACAAAACTGGGAACTGAACCAGATTGTTTGAATTCTTGCCTCTCCGCTTAACTGCAAGCCCAGCGTGTGTGTGTGCAGCGTGTTTTGGGCTGTGTCTGCCTTGCATTGGCTTCCAAGGGAGGCTGTGGCATTTCCTTGACTGGAGGTTTCTAAGACCAGGTTAGAGATACACCAGTCTGGGAATGTCTAGGGATACTTGGTCCTGCCTCAGCACAGGAGGCTGGAGTAGACGCCCTCTCAAGATCCCTTCCAGGCCTACACTGAAATATTTCTGTTTTGTGCTGTGCCTGTTCTATGCTGAGCTGTTTTGCATGGTGCCGTTTGTGACTGCACCATGTTGTGTTGCATAGTTTTATGGTGCATTGTTTTGCCTCAGTGTGTTGGGTGCCTGTGTCGTGCTGGTTTGAGTTGAGTTCTCTCATTGTGTAATTTGGTCCTAGGGTGTGTTAGTTAGCATTGTGTTGTTTTCTTTTCCTTTGTATTGTCATTTTATGCTGTGTTTTTTTTTTCCTGAATTGCCTGACATGTTGTGGGTTTTACTCAGTACTTTGTGTTTTATACGTATCTATTTCATAGCATCATAGACATGTAGTGCTGGGCAGGAGCTCAAGATGTCATCAAGTCCAGCTCTCTCTGCTGAGGCAGGACCAAGTCTATGTAGATTCCCTCTGACAGAGCTTTGTCCTACCTGCTTGTCACGGAGTCCCTGGGCGATGCTCTGGAACTGCTCCCCACGAAGCCAGGCAGGACTCTGGGGAGCCTCCTCTCCCTTGGAGCAGACTGTCTTCAGGGCAAGAAGCTCACACGGCTTCACCTCCTGGGTCTCTTCTTGGAGCATTCAGCATCCTCTGCCCCTCCGTGTGCTTCCCACAGCGAGTCCGCCCCGGCGGGGTCCTGGGGGGGCCACAGGGCCCTGCCCCCCCACTTCGCAGTCAGGCGTGACTCTCAGCCAGCCAGTGAAACAGAGGTTTATTCGATGACAGGAACACGGACTAAAACAGAACTTGTAGGTACAGAGAACCGGACCCCTCAGCCGGGTCCATTCTGGGGCCCAGCGAGGCAGACCCCCACGTCTGCCCTCACGCCTCGTCCCCAGCCAGCTCCAGACTGAAACCCCCTCCAGCCCCTCCTCCTCTGGGCTTTGTCTCTTTCCCGGGCCAGGAGGTCACCTGATCTCTCTGTTCACCTTCAGCCAGCCCCTTGCGGGGGGAAGGGTCCCAGCCATTTGTTGCTAGGATACAAAGTGTCGGCCATTTATGCACACTGGGGAGTTAAGAAATGCCTAGGGGAAACTGAGGCACCCACACGGTATTCAGAGGGAACACTAAGAACAGCCCCACTTCGTCACATTGCTCTTAGAAACTTCCAGGGACAGAGACTCCACAGCCCCCCTTGTAAGACTATTCCCGAGCTGAGCTGCCTTAGCTCAGGGGACCCCCCCACAGATTTGAGTGGTGAGCAGCTCTGGAGAGAGAGGAGACCCCAGTGAGTGGGCAGCTGGGTCAATAGACTAAAGTTGGGAGGTGAAACATTGACGTGTCCAAGGTCACCCAGGCTTCCCTGACCGAGCTAGAAATAGATCCCAGTTCTAGTGCCACCGTACTGCTGGTTTGGGCACTGAAGGGCTCTGCCACACTGCGGTTTTAGGCACTGGTGCAAACCCTTAGTACAGACAGAATTTACCCTAGTGCACTCGGATTGGCACTGGTGCACCATGTCCCAGTTTGAAGGTTTGGTGTGTGTGGGGGGAGGGAGGCAGTGATCTCACTGAGGCCTGGGGCTGGCTGAACAGTGCAGCTGGCAAGGGAGGGGCAGCAGTGAAGTATGAGCCAGGAGCACAGCCCCACAGCACTGGACACTGACTTCTCCTGACCCATGACCCACACACCCAGCTGTGTGCAGGGACTGCCGCTGAGCTGCCCTGCCAAGACAGCCTGTGCATCCATGGGCAACCCACCTGTTCCTGCAGCCTAATGCAATGGGGTCTGGGACCTTTCCAACCTGCGGGTGACGGGGCTCTGGAGTTACCAGGGTCTGTTCCTGGCTCTGTCCCTGACCTGCTTGGGGGCCTTGGGGAAGGCACAGCCCCCTCTGTTTTCCTCCTACCCATTGTCTACTTGGATTGTGATCTCTTTGGGGCAAGGACTGTCCCTCTCTGTCTGTGCAGTGCCCAGCACCATGTGGGTGCTGACCTCAGTCAGGGTCTCTGCCGTGCGCAGCACGATGGGGCCCTGATCTCCATCAGTGTCTGTGCAACGCAAGGCACAGTTGATAGACTCACAGACTTTAAGGCCAGCAGGTAGAGGTGTATTTCAGATGAGGTCTCATCAGTGCCTTGTATAAGAGTACTAACCCTTTCATGTGTCTGCTGGAAATACCTCGCCTGATGTATTCTAGGACGGCATTAACCTATTTCACGGCCACATCACGTTGACAGCTCATAATTATCCTGTGATCAACCAATACACCCAGGTCTTTCTCCTCCTCTGTCACTTCCACTTGATAAATCCCCAGTTTATTGCAAAATTCTGCACTTGGGGACTAACAACTAGAATTTGTGCACTATTAATTTTCATCCCATTTCTATTACTCCAGCTTTCAAGGATGTGCAGATTTTCTTTTATGATTTTCCTGTCCTCCTCCATAGTGGCAATCCCTCCCGGCTTTGTGTCCCACTCCCACTTCTTGTGCCAAGATCACTAATAAAAGTGTTGAGTAAGATTGGTCCCAAGACTGATCTGAGGAACTCCACTAGTAACTCCCTCCAGCCTGACAACTCACCATTCAATATGACCCCCTTGTAGACCCCCCTTTAACCAATTCTTTATTGACCTTTCGGTTCTCATATTAATCCCCATCTTCTCCAATTTAACGAATAGTTTCCCATGTGGAACTGTATCAAAAGCCTTATTGACGTCCAGATCACGTTTCTCTGGCACAATCTACCTTTTGTAACACCATGTTTTATTTATTTATTTATAGTGCTGAAGGCTGGGAGGAACTGTTAGCAATGGGCTGAGAATGGCCATGTGGAGGTGGGGGAAGAGATGGGAGGCGGGGGGGGAGGCGGCATTGGAGGTGTATCTGGGATTGTGTTTTGTAGGAGTCCATGTCTCTGCTCCCTGTGGCCGTGGCGCCTTCCGTTCCAAGGCAGCACGTCAGCAGAGCAGACGCACACACCATAGCTCCGCCTGGAACACGCAGCGTTCACTGCCAGACGGGCTGGGCAACTTTTCAGGGACCCAGCTTGATATGCCTGGCTGGGGTGTGTTCAGTTGGGCGGGGGTCTGGGGCTCTGATAGTTTGCGATGTTCCTTTTTGCATAGTCAGTTCTTTCCATTTAATGTTTTACCCCCACCGATGCCCGATGCCGCTCTCTTCTTAACTTGCTTTGGTTATTTCACTTCCAGGTTACCGCCAGTCATAGAATCATAGAATATCAGGGTTGGAAGGGACCTCAGGAGGTATCTAGTCCAGCCCCCTGCAACTAGTCAGATACTAACCCAGACACCAACTCACAAGCATTCAATAAAGTCTAAACACATTCTTACAATTCTAATACCTCTTTTAACAATACTAACATAGGTGAGTCAGACTGATTCCAGGTATGTGTTTGTCCTTGTTCAGTTAAGACATGGGGGCTTTTGCAAGAGCTAACACCTCATCTGTCAGTGTCAGAGGCAGGATAGGCAGGGATGGTGTGTCTAGCCTCTTTGCCAGAAGCTGGGAATGGGTGGCAGGGGATGGATCACTTGATGATTTTTCTGTTCTTTCCCTCTGAAGCACCTGGCATTGGCCACTGAGCTAGATGGACCAGTGCTCTGATGCAGTGGGCCATTCTTATGTTCACAGTCTGTATGAGGAATATCTATTCATTTGGACTCGCTGGGAGGCACAGAAAGAAACAAGATGTGCTGTGGCAAGAAGGCCCAGTCTCAGAGCCCCCAGGGTCACACTTGCCAAAAGCTAAAACTAGGCCCAGCCCATGAAAGAAGCACTCCCAGGAGAGACTGTATAAAGGCTGGAGCATCCAACAACTTTGTAAACCCGAGACAGCTGCCTTGGGGACAATGACAGGGAGAATCCCCCAAAGTGACTCCTTTGATTCTGCTCTTCTCTGGCCTTTGGTTCATAGAATCATAGAACTGGAAGGGACCTCGAGAAGTCACCAGTCCAGTCCCCTGCCCTCAAGGCAGGACTAAGTATTATCTAGACCATGCCTGAGAGGTGTTTGTCCAGCCTGCTCTTAAAAATCCCCAATGATGGAGATTCCACAACCTCCCTATGCAATTTATTCCAGTGTTTAACCACTCTGACAGTTAGGAAGTTTTTTCCCTAATCTCCATCCTAAACTGCCCTTGCTGCAATTTAAAGCCATTGCTTCTAATTCTGCTCTCAGAGGTTAAGAAGAACAATTTTTTTCCCGCATCTTTGTAACAACCCTTTATGTACTTGAAAACTATTACCATGTCCCCTCTCAATCTTCTCTTCTCCAGACTAAACAAACCCAATGTTTTCAATCTTCCCTCATAGGTCATGTTTTCTAGACTTTTAATCATTTTTCTTCCTCTTCTCTGGACTTTCTCCAATTTGTCCACATCTTCCCTGAAATGTGGCACCCACAACTGGACACAGTACTCCAGTTGTGGCCTAATCAGTGTGAAATAGAGCAGAAGAATTATTTCTCATGTCTCACTTACAGTACTCCTGCTAATACAACCCAGAATGATGATTTCTTTTTTTGCAACAGTGTTACACTGTTGACTCATATTTAGCTTGTGATCCACTATGACCCCCAGATCCCTTTCTGCAGCACTCCTTCCTACGCAGTCATTTCCCATTTTGTATGTGTGCAACTGATTGTTCCTTCATAAGCGGTGTACTTTGCAGGTGTCCTTATTGAATTTCATCCTACTTACTTCAGACCATTGCTCCAGTTTGTCCAGATCATTTTGAATTTTACTCCTATCCTCTCAACCACTTGCTACCCCTCCCAGCTTGGTATTGTCCACAAACTTGATAAGTGTAAAAGAGACTGTTACTTGGAGAGTTTCACGATTTCTCAGAGGGTTACACCCTGGTGCGAGGGGGCTAGGCCTGTACAGGAATAAGGTCACTCTGTGCTTCACAGTGTGGCAGAACCTAAAATGTCCATTAGCAGCGAAAAATCCTGGGGGGAATCGGCTTGTGGAATGGATGAAAACCCCATCTGAATTCTCTCACATTGCCCTTCTCGCCCTGACAGGCTACAGACTAACGTCCACGTTTGCTCCAGATCATCCCGTCCTCCCAGGGGGCAGGAAATGGCTGCCATGGAGCTGGCTCAGGTAAGAGATTATCATGGAGCTGATGGTGGGCTCTGCTTGGAGGGAGAGGAGCAGTAAATGCATAGGAGGGTGGGAGCTGCTGGAGGTGGTGGGAGGCAGGAAATATTGAGGGTGGAGAAAGGGAGGGGACAGGATGTGACAAACCTGCTGAGACTTGTGTAATGTAGGGTATGATGGGTTGTAACTCTCCTTTTATCTCAGTTAGTATGTACACGCCTACATCCATTACAACACCCCCCAAACCCTCATTAAGTAATAGAAATACCCATACTGTTAGTATACCCACCCCTATCTATTATTCACAGGATTACACATGTCATATAGGTTTCAGAGTAGCAGCCGTGTTAGTCTGTATCCGCAAAAAGAACAGGAGTACTTGTGGCACCTTAGAGACTAACAATTATTTTAGCATAAGCTTTCGTGATCTACAGCTCACTTCTTCGGATGCATAGAATGGAACACACAGACAGGAGATATTTATACATACAGAGAACATGAAAAGGTGGAAGGATGCATACCAACAGGAAGAGTCTAATCAATTGAGATGAGCTATCATCAGCAGGAGAAAAAAAACTTTTGCAGTGATAATTGAGATGGCCCATAGAAGGTGTGAGGAGAACTTAACATAGGGAAATAGATTCAATTAGTGTAATGACCCAACCATTCCCAGTCTCTTTTTAAACCTAAGTTTATTGTATCTAATTTGCATATTAATTCGAGTTCAGCAGTCTCTCTTTGGAGTCTGTTTTTGAAGTTTTTTTGTTGCAAAATTGCCACCTTCAAGTCTGTCACTGAGTGGTTAGAGAGGTTGAAGTGTTCTCCCACTGGTTTTTGAATGTTATGATTCCTGATGCCAGATTTGTGTCCATTTATTCTTTTGCATAGAGACTATCCGGTTTGGCCAATGTACATGGCAGAGGGGCATTGCTGGCACATGATGGCATATATCCCATTGGTAGATGTGCAGGTGAACAAGCCCCTGATGGCGTGGCTGATGTGATTAGGTTCTATGATGGTGTCACTTGAATAGATATGTGGACAGAGCTGGCATCGGGCTTTGTTGCAAGGATAGGTTCCTGGGTTAGTGTTTATGTTGTATGGTGTGTGGTTGCTGGTGAGTATTTGCTTCAGGTTTGGGGGGCTGTCTGCAAGCGAGGACTGGCCTGTCTCCCAAGATCTGTGAGAATGAGGGATCATCTTTAAGGATAGGTTGTAGATCTTTGATGCACTGGAGAGGTTTTAGTTGGGGGCTGTAGGTGATGGCTAGTGGCGTTCTGTTATTTTCTTTATTGGGCCTGTCCTGTAGTAGGTGACTTCTGGGTACTCTTCTGGCTCTGTCAATCTGTTTTTTCACTTCAGCAGATGGGTATTGTAGTTTTAAGAATGCTTGATAGAGATCTTGTAGGTGTTTATCTCTGTCTGAGGGCTTGGAGCAAATGTGGTTGTATCTTAGAGCTTGGCTGTAGGCAATGGATCGTGTGGTGTGTCGCGGATGGAAGCTGGAGGCATGTAGGTAAGTATAGCGGTCAGTGGGTTTCTGGTATAGGGTGGTGTTTATGTGACCATCGCGTATTAGCACAGTAGTGTCTAGGAAATGGACCGCTTGTGTGGATTGGTTTAGGCTGAGGTTGATGGTGAGATGGAAATTATTGAAATCATGGTGGAATTCCTCAAGGGCTTCCTTTCCATGGGTCCAGATGATGAAGATGTCATCAATGTAACGTAAGTAGAGTAGGGGCGTTAGGGAACGAGAGCTAAGGAAGCATTGTTCTAAGTCAGCCATAAAGATGTTGGCATACAGAGGCGCTGCTATGGGTACCCGCTCCACCAAGCCTTTTAAAACTCTTGGATACAAGTTATCTGGACCTGCTGATTTAAACATGTCTAACTTTAATAGCTGCTGTTTAACGTCCTCGTGAGTTCTTGTTGGAATGGAAAGAGTGTCATCGTCAACATCTTATGATATGAGTTATAGCATCTGTTTTTCTCCAAATCCAGGAGAGAAATATTTGTTGAGGACTTTTACCTCTTCTGCATTATTTTTTATAATTCTGCCATTTCCATCTAGTAATTTACCATTACCATTGTTAGGATTAATTTTGTACTTAATATACTTTTAAAAACTTCCTTCGTATTTCCATTGATTTCTTATAGCCAGTTGTCTACAATTCTGACCTTCTCACTTAAATTCTTTACTATTGACTTCCCCTTTCTTCCATATATTTTATTTGGAGAGTGTTGGCATTCCTACCAGGGAGACACCAGCAGGGTCCAGAGACAGCCCCATCTCCTATATCAAGCTCTGGCTAGTAGGTATGTGATAAATGTGAAGACCCTGCCTCCGTCTGTCAGCTCAGAAACACAAAGTTTGTCTTTTTCTACCCTCTGATGCCTCCTGGATGCTCTAGACAAGGTGGGGTGGGACTCTGTTAACATGTGCCTCGCGGAGCTTCTGTTTACCTGGTGCTGCTGTTCTGTGAATAATAGGACTGTGAGTGGGGCAGCAGGTACTGAATGTTGGACTCTTTCTCTTTCAGGGGCCGATGACCTTCGAGGAGGTGGCTGTGTATTTCACCAGAGAGGAATGGGGTCTGCTGGACCCCGCTCAGAGAGCCCTCTACAGGGATGTCATGCAGGAGAACTATGAGACGGTGGTCTTGCTGGGTGAGGAGTCCTGTCCCCTGGGTTATTAGAAGCTGTGGGGTCTCTAAAGAACCCGAGTAGTGATAACTTTATACCTTGATTTGTCATACAAGTCTTGACAAGTTTCCTTGCCCCCCTTTTTTGCCTTACTTCCCATACATAAGTATCATTTTTGGACATGTGCCTTTTTTGGTGCTGTCAGTCATTTTAAAATTGCATTGAATGCATCTTTATTGGCTACGTTAGTAACTACATTAATAACTGTAGCTTTGATGCCTTTTCAATAGGAAAATATGCTGACTGTAGAATTCTAAAGTAAATAGGTGTGTGACTCATGCCTGGCTTGTGTGACAGGCAGATGAGCTCCTCTTTTGTTAGGAGATGCAGCTGAAGAAGTGAAGTTTTTTACCCACGAAAGCTGATGCCCAAATAAATCCGTTAGTCTTTAAGGTGCCACCACTGGACTCCTTGTTGTTTTTGATAGAAGAGCGTATAATGTTGACATTCAGGACCCCACGAGTGAAGGGAGAACAGAGCTATGGGAGGGGAGGAGAAGCGGGGAGTAGATAATTCTGGGGTGCCAGGACATGGGGAGGGCGTGTGCAGGGTTAGAGCTAAGAAGCAGCAGGGAGGGATGAGGTTGTGAGAGACAAGGAGGAAAGGCAAGAAGTTCCCAAGGTGCCGGGAGGTGGTGCCGGCTGAGAGTAATGGGATGAAGAGGAGGGGAGTGTGGAGGAAGGGCACCCAGGACGTTGGCTGGGTGGGTCAGTGGGAGGGAGGAGAGGTTTAGGGATCTGGAGCTGTGGGGAATCCCAGACCTTTAACCCCGAATCCCTACTCAAGCTTTAGAGCCTACACTCCGGTTTTATTTCTGTTCAGTTTCATAGAATCATAGAATCTCAGGGTTGGAAGGGACCTCAGGAGGTCATCTAGTCCAACCCCCTGCTCAAAGCAGGACCAAACCCAACTAAATCATCCCAGCCAGGGCTTTGTCAAGCCTGACCTTAAAGACCTCTAAGGAAGGAGATTCCACCACCTCCCTAGGTAACGCATTCCAGTTCCTCACCACCGTACTAGTGAAAACGTTTTTCCTAATGTCCAACCTAAACCTCCCCCTCTGCAACTTGAGACCATTACTCCTTGTTCTGTCATCTTCTACCACTGAGAACAGTCTAGATCCATCCTCTTTGGAACCCCCTTTCAGATAGTTGAAAGCAGCTATCAAATCCCCCCTCATTCTTCTCTTCTGCAGGCTAAACAATCCCAGTTCCCTCAGCCTCTCCTCATAAGTCATGTGCTCCAGCCCCCTAATCATTTTTGTTGCCCTCCGCTGGACTCTCTCCAATTTATCCACATCCTTCTTGTAGTGTGGGGCCCAAAACTGGACACAGTATTCAGCACTGGTGAGGCCTCATTTGGAGTAGAGGGGAATGATCACATCCCTCGATCTGCTGGAAATGCCCCTATTTATACAACCCAAAATGCCATTAGCCGCCTTGGCAACAAGGGCACACTGTTGACTCATATTCAGCTTTTCATCCACCGTAACCCCTAGGTCCTTTTCTGAAGAACTGCTGCCCAGCCATTCGGTCCCTAGTCTGTAGCAGTGCATGGGATTCTGCCGTCCTAAGTGCAGGACTCTGCACTTGTCCTTGTTGAACCTCATCATATTTCTTTTGGCCCAATCCTCTAATTTGTCCAGGTCCCTCTGTATCCTATCCCTACCCTCCAGCGTATCAACCACTCCTCCCAGTTTAGTGTCATCTGCAAACTTGCTGAGGGTGCCATCCACGCCATCCTCCAGATCATTAATGAAGATATTGAACAAAACCGGCCCCAGGACCAACCCTTGGGGCACTCCACTTGATACCAGCTGCCAACTAGACATGGAACCATTTATCACTACCCGTTGAGCCCGACCATCTAGCCAGTTTTCTATCCACCTTACCGTCCATTCATCCAGCCCACACTTCTTTAACTTGCTGGCAAGAATACTGTGGGAGACTGTATCAAAAGCTTTGCTAAAGTCCAGAAATAGCACATCCACTGCTTTCCCCTCATCCACAGAGCCAGTTATCTCATCATAGAAGGCAATTAGGTTAGTCAGGCATGACTTGCCCTTGGTGAATCCATGCTGACTGTTCCTGATCACTTTCCCCTCCTTTAAGTGGTTCAAAATTGATTCCTTGAGGACCTGCTCCATGATTTTTCCAGGGACTGAGGTGAGACTTTCTGGCCTGTAGTTCCCTTGATCTTCCTTCTTCCCTTTTTTAAAGATGGGCACTACATTAGCTTTTTTCCAGTCATCCGGGACTTCCCCCGATCGCCATGATTTTTCAAAGATAATGGCCAATGGCTCTGCAATCTCATCGGCTAACTCCTTTAGCACCCTCGGATGCAGTGCATCCGGCCCCATGGACTTGTGCTCATCCAGCTTTTCTAAGTAGTCCCGAACTACTACTTTCTCCACAGAGAGCTGGTCACCTCCTCCCCTTACCGTGCTGCAGAGTGCAGCTGTCTGGGAGCTGACCTTGTCTGTGCAGACAGAGGCAAAAAAAGCATTGAGTACACTAGCTTTCTCCACATTCTCTGTCACTAGGTTCCCTCCCTCATTCAGCAAGGGGCCCACACTTTCCTTGACTTTCTTCTTGTTGCTAACATACCTGAAAAAACCCTTCTTGTTACTCCTAACATCTCCGGATAGCTGCAACTCCAAGTGTGATTTGGCCTTCCTAATTTCACTCCTGCATGCCTGAGCAATACTTTTATACTCCTCCCTGGTTATTTGTCCAATCTTCCACTTCTTGTAAGCTGTTTTTTTGTGTTTAAGATGAGCAAGGATTTCACTGTTAAGCCAAGCTGGTCGCCTGCCATATTTACTTTTCTTCCTACACATTGGGATGGTTTGTTCCTGCAACCTTAATAAGGATTCTTTAAAATACAGCCAGCTTTCCTCGACTCCTTTCCCCGTCATGTTATTCTCCCAGGGGACCTTGCCCATCAGTTCCCTGAGGGAGTCGAAGTCTGCTTTTCTGAAGTCCAGGGTCTCTGTTCTACTGCTTTCCTTTCTTCCTTGTGTCAGGATCCTGAACTCGACTATCTCATAGTCACTGCCTCCCAGGTTCCCATCCACTATTGCTTCCTCTACTATTTCTTCCCTGTTTGTGAGCAGCAGGTCAAGAAGAGCTTTTCCCCTAGTTGGTTCCTCCAGCACTTGCACCAGGAAACTGTCCCCTACACTTTCCAGAAACTTCCTGGATTGTCTGTGCACTGCTGTATTGCTCTCCCAGCAGATATCAGGGTGATTAAAGTCACCCATGAGAACCAGGGCCTGTGATCTAGCAACTTCTGTTAGTTGCTGGAAGAAAGCCTCATCCACCTCATCCCTCTGGTCCGGTGGTCTGTAGCAGACTCCCACCACGACATTACCCTTGTTGTTCATACTTCTAAATTTAATCCAGAGACTCTCAGGTTTTTCTGCAGTTTCATACTGGAGCTCTGAGCAGTCATACTGCTCTCTCACATACAACGCCACTCCCCCACCTTTTCTGCCCTGCCTATCCTTCCTGAACAGTTTATATCCATCCATGACAGTACTCCAGTCATGTGAGTTATCCCACCAAGTCTCTGTTATTCCAATTACATCATAATTCCCTGACTGTGCCAGGACCTCCTTGCCCCTCCACGCATGTTTCGCTTCATTATACATTTTTTTCCTAAATATTATTATTTTAACTCTTGACCTCCCTCTCCCGCTCATTACCCCCCTCCCCATATAACCTCCCCATCTCTGTGCACAGCGACCCCAGCCACCGATCCGGAGTCCTTGCTGCATCGTCCCTCCCATCGCGGGGCCGTTACCCAGGCACAAATGGGCACTTTGTTGATGATGTCACAGGGTGGTGGTGTAGCCTGTACAATTTTTATGGCTATAGGATGACGTATTGGGGTACAGCTTGTCCTTGTAGATGGCTACTTCAAAGTTAATTGAGGGGATGAAATTTGGTGAAACACACAGAAACGTGATTTAATACAGACAGTTATAACTGAAATCATAGGCAAGGCTCAATACACGTAACAATTAGACTATATAGTAAAGAGGGTATTGCCCTGTGCATACTTACCAGTTATGGACACCGTTGGAAACGAAGATCAAGGGGCAAGGGAGCCCATCAGAAGGGAGGCCCTGCTTCAGTTGACCCTATCTCAGGGACCCAACAAAATGAAAAAATGGTCACTAGGAAAGGTAATTTACCCACTTTATTATGGTAATAGGATGGCTATATACCATATCTGCTCCTTTACTCTGATTACAATAATGTCAATAGCTGCCCCAACCCATATGTGGCCTTTGGGAAGTCCATAATTTAGCATCAAGCATTAATACTCATGATTTACATCACTTAGTTATTAATAATTCCAATATATGAATGCCTCCAACTGCTGAGATACTGCATAGCAACCTAATTGCTAAAGCCCGCCCTCGCCCTCCCCCCCACCCCGCTTTCAGAATCCTGTGGCGTGTTGCACCTGTTTGTGGTTACTCGTTAGTTTCTCAAAATCAGGGTGCAAAATATCTGACTTGGGATTCTCTCCTTAGGCCTATTCAGATAAATCCCAGACTTCAGCATAACTACTCCCACAAAGCCTCCACCTAATATATGGCCCTTAACTGTAGCAAGCTTTGGCTATGTTTATACTACCGCAGTCAGTCGACCTACACTGCGCAACTCCAGCTACGTGAATAAAGTAGCTGGAGTCAGCGTACCTTAGATCACGTTACCACAGGGTGTAAGCTGCAGGGGGTCGACTTACTTTACTCTTCTCATCTGGATAGAGTACAGGGGTCAACTGGAGAGCGATCTGCAGTCGATTTAGCGGGTGTTTACTACACCCGGTAAATCGACCATGGGTGGATCAATCTTCAGAGCGTCGATCCCGGCTGTAGTGTAGACCTGCATCGCCTCCTTGCCCCTCCACGCATGTTCCAAGCTGATAAGCAATATTGTGATCATGACATTTTCCCTCTAGCGAGTATAAAATTGCCCACAAGACATGGTGGTCATAGATGATAAAATCAGGTCGGGGTCAACAGGAGTGAGAGTTTGGAGAGTCTTGTCCCCCCCTCTCCCCATCTGCAGCAGCCACAAGCTGTCTTCCCTCCAGGCTCCTTGGATCTCTGAGCCTGTCCTTCCGGAGCTTGCGTGGCCCAGTTCTTGTTTCTTACACTCTCCTTTTCCGGAAGAATTAGGGGCTGTTGCTTCTGAATTTTAGTGTTTAATTCCCCAGCCTTCTCCACACACTGGGGGAGTTTAATTCTCCCTCCCATTACACCTGAGTCACTAGGTTTCCTAATTCCCCCAAATCTGCTTTTGCGATGTCACAGTTCTGGGGTAGCGAAGCCTTTGAACTGCCTCCATGGTCTGCTCAAGCAATGGCCTCTTGGGTATCAGGCCTCTAGCCAGCCCCTCTCTATGGGTGGGGACCCACATGCCTCTCCTGTTTGACCAGGGTGTGAGGATTGCAGCTTGTTCTCCACTGTGTTCACTGGACTAACATCCAGTTCCCGTGCTTTGCTTTCTCTCCAGGGGCTGTGAGCCGTGTGTGTGTGATAGAGGCAGGAATTTTGGTGATACTTCTATGATGCCAATACACACCTCAGTTTCCCTCTGTGGTTGGTATTGCTATGATTATAAAGAGGAGGAGACATGAGGTGTTTTGTCACGGAGCTGTCTTGGGGTGATATGAATGGGTCATTAAGGACAGGCTGGGACCAACCTACATCAATGGAATACCCGACAGAGACAAGGGAATAATTGTCACCTGTCCATGGGAGGATCTCAGTTTTGCTGAGTGAAGCATACATACATACATACTACCCTAATTAACTTACACCCAGCAAAATTAATTATACCGCAGGCAGAAACAATTAGAGAACCAGAAAAGTGGTGGACATAAAGATAAAACAATACAGAAATGAGGGTACCACAACCGTTGATAAGTGATTTCTTGCCAGACAGGATGCTATCAAACTAAATTTTCTTTAAGCATCTTAAGATCTATTTCGTTATCTGGTGGTTCTACCCCATTCTCCCCATTCTGTGGTTGTCTTGTCTAGTTAGATTGTAAATCGTTCAGGGCATGGGCCATCTACTATTCTGTGTTTGTACTTTGCCTAGCACAATGGGGATCCACTGTTAGCTGGTCCTTAGGCACTAAGGTAATGCATATGATTTATAATAATAATAACTCTCCTGCCACTTTGAGCCAAGGAAGCCGGCCTTGGGACGTTACTGCTTAAAAATGATCTGGGGTTAAAACCGTGGACTATTCTTTGTGACAAGTATCCCACAAATTCCACTGACCTCCCTTGTTTTCTTTACCTGACGTAGGGTTTCTAAATTCCAAACCTGATGTGATCTCGCAGCTGGAACGAGGGGAAGAGCTGTGGGTCCCAGACCTCCAGGGCTCTGAGAAAGAAATGCTCCCAAGAGCTGCCTGCACAGGTGAGGGATTGGTTAAACCATCTCAAAAACTGTCCATGAATACAGGAAATATTTGGGATGCCCTACAAAGACCTTGTGAGCTCTCCAAATTCAGGATTGTTCCCTTCAGATGTGGAATCATTAGGTAGATGTCACTCATGGCTACCCACCTACCCTAACTGACAACTGGCAGCAGGTCCCTCCCCAATCTCGCTTTCCCCTGAGTGTTGTGGTGAGATACACACCCAGAACTGATCCCTTCCTCTCTCCTCTGGGGAAGGGTTTGGGGAAAATGAGCTCCTGATAGGTTTGATCTCTCCCACACATATTTTGGTTTGTTCATCCCTTTTTCCCTTCCTGTCTCTGAGATTTCCTTTCTCTCTGGCGCAGGGAGTGACCTATGTCTGGATTCTCTCTGTCTCCCATCAGGTGTTGGGATGGTGAGTGAGAATGAGGAGAATCCTCAACAGGAAGATGATGAGCAAGTAGAATCACATAGGACATTATCAGGAAGATCCAAAGGGAATGTTTCCGGGAGTTGTGCACTGCCAGAAAAAGAAAAAGCCTGTGAGACTCAGCAGAGTCCAGAGGAAAACTTAAGTAGCCTCTCAGACCTTATTACACACAAGAGAATCAACTTGGAAGAGACACATTACACATGGCATGAGTGTGGGAAAAGCTTCAATGAGAGCTCAGACCTTTTCACACATCAGAGAATCCACAGAGGAGAGAGACCCTACATGTGCTCTGAGTGTGGGAAAGGCTTCAATCAGAGCTCTACCCTTATCGCACATCAGATAACCCACACAGGAGAGCTGCCCTACACATGCTCGGAGTGTGGGAAAAGCTTCAGTTGCAGCTCAAAGCTTATCACACACGGTAGAATCCACACTGGAGAGACGCCCTACACATGCTCTGAGTGTGGGAAAAGCTTCAATCAGAGCTCACACCTTATCACACATCGTAGAATCCACACAGGAGAGCTGCCCTACACATGCTCTGAGTGTGGGAAAAGCTTCAGTCGGAGATCAACCCTTATCAAACATCATAGAATCCACACAGGAGAGAAGCCCCACACATGCTCGGAATGTGGGAAACGCTTCAATCGGAGCTCAGACCTTATTAAACATCGTAGAATCCACACCGGAGAGACGCCCTACACATGCTCTGAGTGCGGGAAAAGCTTCAAACGGAGCTCAGACCTTATCGTACATCTTAGAATCCACACAAGAGAGACCCTACACATCCTCTGAGTGCGGGAAAAGCTTCATTGAGTGCCCAGACCTTGTCAGACATCGTAGAATTCACAGTGGAGAGAGACCCTACACATGCTCTGCATTTGGGAAAAGCTTCAATCAAAGGTCATTCCCTATTAGATATCAGAAAATCCAAATGGGAGAGAACTGTAAGAAATGCCTTGATTAGGGCTGGCCAAAGATTTGTTTTTTAAAAAAATCACATTTGCTAATTCCAGTATAGTGATCTCTGCACCATCTTCACCGTGGTCTCTCAGCTCCCCCAGATGAATTGCCTCCTTCTGCCTTTTGCAGCTCCCCCTTCTTTGGGGTCAGTCCTGTGATCTTTTCTATCAACTCCTTTCCTTTTGACTCATAGGAGCGTGTCCCCCTCCAGCCAGGAATGTTCATCAGCTCCAGGTCGGGGAGAGAGGGTTGATGCCGCCAAGCTACCCTGAGGCAAAAGCTACCTGTGTCTTACATCCACTAGGACTGTACATGGAATTGGCTGCTCAAGTTAGTGATTTTGGTGTAAAAAGACAATCATAGTTGTAGAGCAGAAGCAGCCCAGGGAGTGAACCTAACAGGTAATGATCAAGTGATCTCTCTCCTGCCATCCATCTCCACCCTCTGACAAACAGGCTAGGGACACCATTCCTTACTCATCCTGGCTAATAGCCATTCATGGACTTAACCTCCATGAATTTATCCAGTTCTCTTTTAAACCCTGTTATAGTCCTAGCCTTCAGAACCTCTTCAGGCAAGAAGTTCCACAAGTTGACTGGGCGCTGTGTGAAGAAGAACTTCCTTTTATTTGTTTTAAACCTGCTGCCCATTAATTTCATTTGGTGGCCCCTAGTTCTTGTATTATGGGAGTAAGTAAATAGCTTTTCCTTATCTACTTTCTCCACATCACTCATGATTTTATATACCTCTATCATGTCCCCCCTTAGTCTCCTCTTTTCCAAGCTGAAAAGTTCTAGCCTCTTTAATCTCTCCTCATATGGGACCCGTTCCAGACCCCTAATCATTTTAATTGCCCTTCTCTGAACCTTTTCTAATGCCAGTATATCTTTTTTGAGATGAGACCACATCTGTACGTAGTATTCAAGATGTGGGTGTACCATGGAGTTATATAAGGGCAATAATATATCCTCCGTCTTATTCTCTATCCCCTTTTTAATGATTCCTAACATCCTGTTTGCTTTTTTGATTGCCTCTGCACACTGCGTGGACATCTTCAGAGAACTATCCATGATGACTCGAAGATCTTTTTCCTGATTTGTTGTAGCTAAATTAGCCCCCATTATATTGTATGTATAGCTGGGGTTATTTTTTCCAATGTGCATTACTTTACATTTATCCACATTAAATTTCGTTTGCCATTTTGTTGTTCAATCACTTAGTTGTGTGAGCTCTTTTTGAAGTTCTCCACAGTCTCCTTTGGTCTTAACTATCTTGAGCAATTTAGTGTCATCTGCAAACTTTGCCACCTCACTTTTTACCCCTTTCTCCAGATCATTTATGAATAAGGTGAATAGGATTGGTCCTCGGACTGACCCTTGGGGAACACCACTAGTTACCCCTCTCCATTCTGAGAATTTACCATTTATTCCTACCCTTTGTTCCCTGTCTTTTAACCAGTTCTCAATGTTAGAGAGAATCATGAACTGCTCAGAGACAATTAATGCAGAGAAGCAGGAAAATTTGTCAAACATATGACTGGTTCTGACTTATTTACTTGGTCTTCAAAGAGAACAACAAGCACCTGAGTCTCCTTCCTATCAGTAACCCCCTGCTCAGCCAATCAGGGTAGAGACTGAGGACGGGAGGCTGAAGGTTCTCACCAGAGAGCCCAATGGATGGCCCAGGTCACCGGTGGGGATCACTGCCCGAGCACTATTTCAGCCCCACATTTTTGGGTGGACCTCCCACAGTGGGAGGTGCAGAGCACTCCCCCGCAACACACACACACCCCGCTCCTGGTATTAGGAGGGGAACAGAAACATTTGGTGCTGGGGCCCACAAAAGATTAATCCGGCCCTGATTGGCTGAGTACTAATTCAGCCCCACATTTTTGGGTGGACCTCCCACAATGGAAGCTGTAGAGGACTCACCTGAGACACATACGCACATGACACGCACCTCCTGGTGTTGGGAGGGGAACAGGAAAAAGGACAAAAGAAGCAAGAGACAAAGAGAAAGGAGGGAGAGAGGGAGGAAGAGGTGAAACAAAAAAGACAAACCCCAATGTCCCCAGTGATCCTTGAGGAGGCTCTTACCTTCTAAACAGGGACGGCTGTTTTCTAGTAAAATCACTAAAAGGGACGGAGAAAACTCGAAAGAGGTTCCTCCTGGCGCTCACGTACGTGAACCCGAATACTCTCTCTGTCCTCAGAGAGAGACCTGGAGAAGGAGACTTGCTGAAGCAAAGCCACAGGGGTCTCTGAGGTTTCCCTGGCCCCTCGCCCCTCTCCTGCCTGGCTGATGTCAGCATCTCTCTGTGAGGTCACCACCACCTTTGACCAATAGTCTGAGGTTCTGCAAAAGGCCTTTGTGATGTCACTGCCACACCCCTCCCTTGCTGTGCTAATGTCCTGCCCCTGGCCAGGCACTTTGGGGGTTTGAGCTACTCCCTGTGGATCACCCCACTCAAGGAGTGTTCGTTCTAGGAAGCAAGCCGGCTAGACAGGAAAACATCAGACACTGCTCCCAATGCTACACTCAGTTTTTCAGGCTTATCACAGGCCTCCTGTATGACACAATAGCTACTTTTCGGGCAAAAACATTCCAGAAAGGCATCTAGTCTTCATTAAATGACATCAGGAGATGGAGAATCCACCGCTTTCCCTGATAGCTTGTTCCTGTGGTGAATCATCTTCGCTGTTGAATATTTGTGCCTTAGTTGTAATATGAATTTCTCTCTTTTCACCGTCCAGCCATTGAGGCTTGTTATGCTTTTCTCTGCTTTAATACCCAATCTTTTCTCTCGATTAAGGTCCTTCAACACTTCAATGACGTCACCTTTCAATCTTTTGATAAGCTAAACAGGTTGAGCTCATTCAGTAGCTCACTAGAAGGCATTTTTCTCCAGCCCTCAGAACATTTGATGGCTCTTTGCTGCCCCAGCTCCAATTTCACAACATGTTTTTCTAATGAGGACACCAAAACTGGGATAGGGGCAGGTCTGAGCTCTCACACCAAATGGCTCATTGCAGTTGCCAGAATCTGTGGGCAGCTCATTTAGTTTATGCCGAGGGTTGAGTCCTGCTTTGTGCCCAGTGTCTGAGAATGAAAATCCTAAACCACCCTTTGAAATAACGAATGCAGCAGGACGTGTTATTGTCCCTGCCCCAGAGCAGACAGACCAATGGAAAAATGCCATGAGTCCAGGGTAATACTTCCCTGCGGTTTTACCATTTCCACTCGCTAAACTCCCTCCCACCCTTCTGGGCTCCTAGACCAGGGGACTGAGCCTGAGCCCAGACACGGACACTGCAACTTTACTCCAGGCCAAGCCACATGACCCTGATTAATGTGACACAGGCCAGCCGAGGGTGTTTCATTGCACTGGAGACGTAGCCTAATGTTATGTCTATACTGTGATTAACACATCCAGGGCACCTGTCTCAAAGCCCAGGTCAGCTGACGCAGGGTAATGGGGCTTGGGCTGCAAGACTATAAAATTACAATGCAGACATATGGGCTTGAGCCCAACCTCTGAGGCCCCATGCGAGGGGAGGGTTTCTGAACCCAGGCTTCAGCATGAACACAAATATATGCACCACAGTTTTTAGCCCCTCAGCTTTAGCTCCAGGAGCCCAAGTCAGATGACCCAGGCCAGCCCTGCTGCCATCTTTATCCCAGGAGAGATGGACTCTAAGGGTACGTCTCCACTGCAATGTAAGCCCAGGTGTGGCACTCTGTGCTCAAAGCAGCACCTTGCAAGCCCCATGTTCACCACTCTCATATAATGATGACATGGTTTGTACAAAGTCTGCCTGGTGAGGTATCATTTCAAAAGTCTCGATCTGTTGAACATTAATATCGTGTTGGATTGTGTGTGCTCGCATTGGTTGGGAAGTTATGAAGTTTTGCTCTGTGGGCTTGGCTACACTTGCACTTCAAAGCGCTAAGTGTAGTCAAAGCGCCAGCACTGGGAGAGAGCTCTCCCAGCGCTGTCCGTACTCCACCTCCCTGTGGGGAATAACGGACAGAGCTGGGAGCCGCGCTCCCAGCGCTGGGGCTTTGACCACACTGGCGCTTTGCAGCGCCGCAATTTGCAGCGCTGGAGAGGGTGTTTTCACACCCTGCTGCAGCGCTGCAAATTTGCAAGTGTAGCCAAGGCCTGTGTGTGTTACAGAGATATGGGATGGGAAATGCCCATCGCCAGCCTTTCTGGTGTGACAATGGAGGAGCCAGACTCGCTGCTGGCCCATTAAAGGGATCCACACTGCCAAGGACTAGCCCAGGAACTGTGTACAATGCAGGCTTCTCCGAGATTGCACAGCGACAAAGGACACTGCTTGACTCATGTCGTAGCTAAGGAGCTTCCTAGCAAGTTGGAAGAAACTATGAAAGAAGGGTAGAGACATCATGACTTGGCCTCTCTCCCCCACAACTCAACATCTGGAAACACACCTGGAGGACAAAGACTGAACTGATCAGAAATCAGAAGAGAATAATATTAATACATTCAAACCAAAGTCCCCAAACAGACTAGTATTGGTTTCTCAGCAGAAAATTTTCAGTTTGGGGAATTTTGTTTTCTCAGTCAGACCTTGCCAAGGGAAGCAGGGAGAAAATGTTGGAGTTGCCTCCTTCAGAACAGCTTGGCCTAGACACTAGCTGTGGTTCACTGTTGTAGCCTTGCTCAGGATGGGAGTATTTCAATTATTTGGGGGAGGTCCCGGGGTGTTTGGGGGAGATGATGAGGATGTTACCTTTTGAGATAAAAACTAAGAAATATGGGACTAGAGAATTTTTTTTTTTTTAAGAAATCTGGGATTTAGACATTTTATTTAAAGCAAGGGGGGAATCTGAGTTTCTGAGAAGGATTTTGTTTGCAAGAAGCAACATTGTTTGATCTGTCATTGTACCAAAGGGGGAGATGGTTGTCTACAAAGGAGGGGTGAAGACTAAATGTATCCGATGAAAATGGGATTCAAACCCATGTGTGCAGAGCAGAATTGATTAGCAGTCCACCACCTTAACCACTCTGCCACCTCATCAGAACTATCAAGAAAAAGACAGGAGGAGGAATCTAAGGCCAGCAGAGATAGGGACACTATGGAGTTTTTAAATACTAAGCGGAAGCAGGGGCTGAATGAGCTCCCCCCTCACATCTAGTGAGGAGCTGGGGGAAAGACTTCAGGAACAGACCGTGTTTGCACAGACACACCTACTCTGCCTAGTTATGCAGCATGATGGGGACACTTTCCCAAAATGACCAGTTTTGGCTGGTGGTGGGTTACAAATCACTTTAGGATTGAGTGGAATGAAATGTTATTATCCTTCCTGCATGAGTGAAGGGCAGCAAAACATACCTAGTCGGTCCTGATGGAGGGGTGGGTGGGTGAGGAATAGCTTTTATTGGACTTTGTAGAAGTGATTGAGAACATCACCCTAAACCAGTGGTCCCCAAACATTTCACACTGTGCCCTCTTAGCCATGGCTGTGGCCCCTCGGAAGCCGCAGTTGAGAACATGGGCTGGGAGTGGGGCCGTTGCTTGATGGGGAGAGGGGTGCGGGCAGGGGTAAGGGGGTCGAGGCTGGGCCAGGGGCTGGGGCCCAGGCTGAGGGTGGGGTTGGGGAAGAGCTGGGACAGAGTGGGGCTGAGTGCTGCTCCCTCCATGGGGGCTGGCTCAGGCCCTGAGGTGCCCCCATGAATGTTCCTCTGTGTCCCCCTAGGAGTCATGCCCCACATTTTGGGGACCACTGAACCCTACTGGCTAAGCAGGGGCTAGTGATGCCAAAACCCAGGGAAAGGGAGAACAGGGGCAGCAGCCCTGGCACCAGAACCATGGCCCCAAACACTTCTGCCTGCGGCCCTGCCCTCTTTCAACCCTTCCACGCCTTCCACCCACGGCCCCATCCACTGGGCACCTCTGTTTCACCCCTTCCCCACTGGCCCCACCCTGCTCACTCATTTACTCCTCCCCCCCAGCCACTGCAGCCCTGAGACCAGAGAAGCTCAGTGTCCCTGCTGCAGCCCCTGGGCCAGAGCGGGGGATGGGAGTTCCTCTAGCCCTCGGGCTGACATGGGGAGACTTTTCCAGGGGCCCCAGATCAGCCGGGGCACTCGGTGATCAAAGGGGCACCCTGCGGCAGTGCGAAGGTGCACACTGCCAGTGTAGTGTCAGACACGGCTTCCTGGGGGGCTCCCACACTTCGCCCTGCTTGTACCCGGTGCAGGAACATTGTGGGGGGAGGGGCAAGTGATGACACAAAGATGCAGCTCACCCACCCCCAGCGTCCCTCCGTGGCCCCATAGAGGGTTGGGGGGAGCGAGGAGCAACACGAAGTGCCCCATCCATCCTGGTCACTGTCCCCATCCAACCTGGGCTGTGCTGGGAGGGGAGCATCAGAAGCTGCTGCTCTCTGCCCTCCCCTGATGCAGCCCGGCTGAGGAACGTGACCTGGATGCAGGGAGCTCGGATGTGCTGGAGATATGTTGGGAAAAGGGACTGTCTGAATTGCCAAGGCAGGAAACGAACAATCTACAGCAACGTCATTAGCCACAGACACACTCTAGCCAGGCTCCAGCCAGTAGGGAAATGGGCAGGAATTCTTGCTGTTCAGCCACGGCCACACGTACAGAGCTGCACAGCAGTGAGTGTGCTGGGGAAGCTGGTGTGAGCAAACCACTGGAAATGACCCTTCAGTGAGAACAGAACCCGAGTGTAGAAAGGCCCCTGTGTTAAGTGGTTGTGGCTGAGGCCTTAGGGAGCTGGGGTATAACAACATAGGTGTCTTTCTGTGGAGGTTTGAGTCTTGCTAGGCAGGGAAGGCTGGTGTGTGGTGTCTCCATGGTTGTACTTTCAGTGATGCAGGTCTCTCTCTCCCATTGTTCCATGGGCATCCTACTAGATTGCCAGCTGCTTTCCAACTGCAGTGTGGAGACAGTGAGTGTGTGTGGGGAGAGACAGTGTGTTGAGCTAGGTAGGAGAGGATCATTATTATCCCTACTTGAAAGAGGGAGAAGCTAAGGCTGAGAAAGGAGAATTGACTTGTCTTAGGTCACACAGCCAGTCACTGGCAGAGTTGGTAATAGGACCCAAGAGCCCTGATTTTCAAACTAACCATCGGATCTTGAATTTCAGACATTGAATGACCTGAATAAAGTGCTCTCCGATGAGCTCCACACCAACAACAGTGCACAGTAATTATTCAAGTATCAGAGGGGTAGCCGTGTTAGTCTGGTTCTGTAGAAGCAGCAAAGAGTCCTGTGGCACCTTATAGACTAACAGACGTTTTGCAGCATGAGCTTTCGTGGGTGAATACCCACTTCTTCAGATGCAACATCTGAAGAAGTGGGTATTCACCCACAAAAGCTCATGCTGCAAAACGTCTGTTAGTCTATAAGGTGCCACAGGACTCTTTGCTGCCAGTAATTATTCAGCAAGTATTTGAGGAGAACTGCAATGTTAGAGAAAATCATGAACTGCTCAGAGACCATTTATGCAGAGAAGCAGCAAAATTCATCAAACATATGACTGGTTCTGACTTATTTACTCGATGTTAAAAGAGAACAAGGACCTGAGTCTCCTCCCTGTCAATAACCCACTGCTCAGCCAATCAGGTAGAGACTGAGGACGAGAAGCTGAGGGTTCTCACCAGAGAGCCCAAAGGATGGCCCAGGTCACCGGTGGGGATCACTGCCCGAGCACTATTTCAGCCCCACATTTTTGGGTGGACCTTCCACAGTGGGAGCTGCCGAGCACTCCCCCGCAACACACACACACCTTCTGGTGTTGGGAGGGGAACAGATGAAAGGACAAAAGAAGCAAGAGACAAAGAGAAAGGAGAGAGGGATGGATGGAGGAAAAGGTGAAACAAAAAGGACAAACCCTAATGTCCCCAGTGATTCTAAGGGACAAAATCCCAGGTGTGGAATAAAATTCTGCCTCCTTAAGCTCGTGTTTTCCATGCCTAGAATTCAACTGTCACCAGATGGATCAGACTGAACAGGATTCAAAACTCGAGGAGGCTCTTACCTTCTAAACAGGGATGGCTGTTTTCTTGTAAAATCAGGAAAAGGGAAGGGGAAAACTCGAAAGAGGTTCCTCCTGGCGCTCATGTACGTGAACCCGAATACTCTCTCTCAGTCCTCAAAGAGAGACCTGGAGAAGGAGACTTGCTGAAGCAAAGCCACAGGGGTCTCTGGGGTTTCCCTGGCCCCTCGCCCCTGTCCTGCCTGGCTGATGTCAGCATCTCTCTGTGAGGTCACCACCTCCCCACCACCTTTGACCAATAGTCTGAGGTCCTGCAAAAGGCCTTTGTGATGTCACTGCCACACCCCTCCCTTGCTGTGCTAATGTCCTGCCCCTGGCCAGGCACTTTGGAGATTTGAGCTACTCCCTGTGGATCACCCCACTCAAGGAGCGTTCGTTCTAGGAAGCAAGCAGGATAGACAGGAAAACATCAGACGCTGCTCCCAATGCTACACTCCGTTTTTCAGAAATTAGTCAACTTTATGGCCAGAAGAGACCATTAGAGCATCTAATCTGACCACTTGAGGATCACTTGAGCTGCAGTCAAGCACTCTACCACTGAGCTATACCCCCACAATGACCTGAGTATGGAATCGTGATCTCCAGGACTTTGAAGGACAAATCCTGCTTCATCGAGCTCCTTTGCCATTCCCAGACCACAGGTGGTTTTAAAAATGGGGTTTGATTAAACTTCTTAAATGTGGTAAACACCACAGCTTGCACCCCCACTGATATAGCTTCTCCCACTGACATAGCTGCCACCACTTCCAAAGTGGCATAACTGCACCCACAGGAAAACTCTCCCCTCAGCATAGAGCAGTGGTTCTCAAACTGTGGGTCAGGACCCCAAAGTGGGATGTGACTCTGATTTAATGGGGTCACCAGGGCTGGCATTAGACATGTTGGTGCCTGGGGCTGAAGCCAAATGTCTGAACCCCACCACCCAGGGCTGAATCCCTCAAGCTCTGGTTTTGCCCTCCCCTAACTGGGGCAGGGCTCAGGCTTTGTCTCCCCTGCCTCTGCTCAGTGTGGAGGGGCTTGGTCCCTCTTTCCAGGGCCATGTAGTAAGGTTTTTTTTTTGGCAGAAAGGGGTTGTAGTGAAAGGAAGTTTGAGAAACCCTGGCATAGAGCCTCCGAATATGTCTAGACTTGGCTCCCTGTGGCAGATCAGACACCGAATGTGCAGCCATGGAGACACCACACACCAGCCTTGCCTAGCAGGCAAGAATCAAAACTCCACAGAAAGACGCCTGTTGCTTTCTAACTCATCTCCCTAAGCCCTCAGCCACTACCACTTAACAAAGGGGCTTTTCTACACGATGGTTCTGGTCTCACTGAAGGGTCATTTCCAGTTGTTTGCTCAGACCAGCATTAGGGGAAATGGTGCCCTGGGCAAAGCTTGTACTTTGGTATTTCCCCATTGCCCCTGGATGATCCCCACTCCCCCTTTACCGCTAGCTCCTGCACTCCCAACCCTTGCACCTCCTTCACCCCTAACTCCTGCCCCCTCCTGTGCCCCCTTTGCCCTTAACTCCCTGGGCCACCAGCCATTGCCCCTCTCCTGCAGCCCCTTCACATGGTTCCAGTGCTGGGGCCCCCACACTTGTTCTCCCTTTCCCTGGGCTTTGGCATCACTAGCCGCTGATTAGTGAGTAGGGTTCAGTGGTTCCCAAAATGTGGGGCGTGACTCCTAGGGGGACACAGAGGAACATTCATGGGGGCACCTCAGGGCCTGAGCCAGCCCCCATGGAGGGAGCAGCACTCAGCCCCACTCTGCCCCAGCTCTTCCCCAACCCCACCCTCAGCCTGGGGCTCTGATTCCTTGCTCGGCCTCGACCCCCTTACCCCTGTCTGCACCCCTCTTCCCAGCAAGCAACAGCCCCACTCCCAGCCCCGGTTCTTGACCGCGGCTTCCGAGGGGCCACAGCCATGGATAAGAGGGCACAGTGTGAAATGTTTGGGGACCACTGGTTTAGGGTGATGTTCTCAATCACTGCTATGAAGTCCAATAAAAGCTATTCCTCACCCACCCAGCCCTCCATCAGGACGGACTAGGTGTGTTCTGCTGCCCTTCACACATGCAGGAAGGATAATAACATTTCATTCCATTCAATTGTAAAGTGATTTGTAACCCACCACCAGCCAAAACTGGTCATTTTGGGAAAGCGGCCCCATCATGCTGCATAGCTAGGCAGAGTAGGTGTGTCTATGCAAACACGGTCTGTTCCTGAAGTCTTTCCCCCAGCTCCTCACTAGATGTGAGGGGGGGAGCTCATTCAGCCCCTGCTTCTGCTTAGTATTTAAAACTCCTTATTGTCCCTAGCTCTGCTGGCCTTAGATTTCTCCTCCTGTCTCTTTCTTGATAGTTTAGGTGAGGTGGACGAGTGGTTAAGGTCATGGACTGTTAAGGTGATGGACTCCCAGACGATCTTCTGCCTCTCGGCTGCCGTGTTTCTGCAACAGGGAGAGGGCGGCTCAGTAACAGGGGAACATAGAACATAAGAACGGCCAGACTGGGTCAGACCAAAGGTCCTTCTAGCCCAGTATCCTGTCTACCGACAGTGGCCAATGCCAGGTGTCCCATGGATCAAGTGATCCATCCCCTGTTGCCCATTCCCAGCTTCTGGCAAACAGAGGCCAGGGACACCATCCCTGCCCATCCTGGCTAATAGCCACTAATGGACCTGTCCTCCATGAACTTATCTAGTTCTTTTTAGAACCCTGTTAGCGTCTTGGCCTTCACAACATCCTCTGGCAAGGAGTTCCACAGGTTGACTATGTGCTGTGTGAAGAAATACTTCCTTTTGTTTGTTTTAAACCTGCTGCCTATTCATTTCACTGGGTGACCCCTAGTACTTGTGTTATGAGGAGTAAATAACACTTCCTTATTTACTTTCACCACACAAGTCACGATTGTATAGACCTCTACCATATCCTCCCCCTCCCCCCCAAGTAGTCTCTTGTCCAAGCTGAACAGTCTCAGGCTTTGTCTACACTGGCACATCTCTCCTGCCAACAAACAGCAGCTACTCTGTGCGCCTGTTAGCGGCACGGCTGTAGCAGCACAGCCGTGTTGCTAAAAGCTGCGGCGTGTAGCCATAGCCTCAGTCTTATTCATCTCTCCTCATACGGAAGCTGTTCCGGACCCTTCATCATTTTTGTTGGCCTTCTCTGTGCCTTTTCCAATTCCAATGTATTTTTTTGAGATGGGGCGACCAGATCTGCACACAGTATTCAAGGTGTGGACGTACCATGGATTTATATAGAGGCAATAGCATAATTTCTGTTTTACTGTCTCTCTGTTTCCTAATGATTCCCCACATTCTGTTTGCTTTTTTGACGCCGCTGCACATTGAGTGGATGTTTCCAGAGAACTATCCACAGTGACTCTAAAATCTCTTTCTTGAGTGGTAACAGCTAATTTAGACCCCATCATTTTATGTGTATTTGATATTATCTTTTCCAATGTGCATTATTTTGCAGTTATCAACACTGAAATTCACCTGCTCGGTAACTGGGGAAAATCATAAATGCGCTTTGGGGCGGGTGGCAGAGTTATTTACCAGAACACGAGATCTCTTGCGGTGAGTGATGGGAAGTTCATTTATCCCAGGAAGGGAGGAGGGGATCAGGGCCGGGGTGAGCTGTACATCACCTACAGGAGGGACACTTCTCCCCGAAACCTCATCAACGTGCACTGAGCCAAATCCTCCATCTCTGCAGCCCACATTTCATCTCCTTCCTCCCCATCCCACCCAGGAGCTAGAAAGGATCCCTGGTCACTGTGACATCCAGACAGCCCGTGGGCAGGGGCTCTGGGCTAACACAGACTGACCCTCTCCTGCCCAGCAGCCTCCTGCGTCCTAAGGGCATCACGTTACCCCCGTGTCTGACCCTGCAGGCTCCCTGGGCTCCAGCGGGGATGGGTCCCTGGCTGAGGCTGGCAGGGTGGGCCCTGCACTCACCAGGTCATTCTTGTGCCAGGCAAACCTCAGTGGTGGGGGGCTCTGGGCACCTACCAACAGCTCCTCGCTCTGCTGCTCCTCCTCGGCTTTGGCTGCTTCTCTCTCTTTTCCCAGAGGGGCCAGATGCTTTTGTGGTGCCTCCTGGAAGAAGCAGGGGAGGGAGGGTTAGAAACTGCTGCAAACCTCCCAGCTGCCAGATTTCAGGGCCCGTCTTGCCCGGCAGACGCCTGTGCAGGGTCCCTGGGACTCAGACTGAGAGGAGCTGGTGAAACAGGGAGCAGCTTTTCCAAAGGAAACGCAGGGCCCCAGGCTGCAGGGACAGGGGTGCAGCCCAACCCCCGGCTCCCCGGGGCCTCACCCACATCCCAAGCAGCCAACTTCAGACAGTCCCCCACTTTCCCCAGCGCCAGCCCCCAAAGCCCCCGCAGGGCCAGATCTGAACATGGAGCCCCCCAAACATCCCCAACCCCCAGCTCTGAGCCCCCAGCGCACCCCAAACTCCCAACTCCCCCACAGTCCCCCCCCAGCCCTGACCCCCCCGCCACACCCCAAACTCCCAGCAGCCCCACAGTCCCCCCCAGCCCACCCCAAACTCCCAGCAGCCCCACAGTCCCCATCCCCAGCCGCTCCCCCCCCAGTCCGGCTCTGACACCCCAGATCCCACCCCCCGGGCCCAGCCTGGGCTCCGAGCTCTGCAGCCGAGCCGCGCTCCGGCCTCCTGCAGCTCCCGGGCTCCGCCCCGCGCGGGCCACTCGCCCCCCGCAGCCCCGGGCAGCCCCGCTTCGGCCGCGAGGAGCGCGGGGACCCCCCCGGGCAGGGGGCGAACCAGGCAGCCGGGCCCGGCCCCTCCCGGCAGGAGCGTGTCCGCCCCACGCGTGTCCCCGCCCCCCGGGCAGGGGCGGCTCTAGGCACCAGCAAAACAAGCTGGTGCCTAGGGCAGCAAAATCTAGGGGGCGTCCCCTGCGGCCGGGGGGGGCGGCAGGCTGGGCCGGCGGACCTGCCGCAGTCATGCCTGCGGGAGGTCCACCGGAGCCCCGGGACGACTGGACCTGCCGCAGGCATGACTGCGGAGGGGGCGCTCGTCCCGCGGCTCGGCTGGACCTCCCGCAGGCATGACTGCGGCAGCTCAAGCGGAGCCGCCGGACCCGCGAACCGTCCGCAGCCGCGGGAGGTCCAGCCGAGCCACGCGGGACCAGCGGTCCCTCTGCAGTCATGCCCGCGGGAGGTCCGCTGCTCCCACGGCTCCGGGGCGCCTCCCGCGCATGACTGCTTGGGGCGGCCAAAAACGTAGAGCCGCCCCTGCCCCCGGGCCCCGCCCCGCGCTGCCCCCGGCCCCACCGCGCCGCCCCGCAGGCTGCAGGGCTGGAGCAGCCTCCGCGCCGCGCTCCCAGCCCCGGCCATGGCCCCGCTGCCGCACACAGGGGCGGGGGCCGGGACGGGGGGGGCAGGAAGGGGCGGCTCCTCCCCGGGCCTGGCCCCGCCCCCGGCCCCTCGCAGGGGGGTTGGGACCCGCGGGGTAGCGGGACCCGCCTCAGCCCGGAGGGGGCAGGAGAGGGGCCGGGTCTCCCCAGGGGAAAAGCGGTGGCGGGGCTGGTGCTGCTGAACCATCGGACCAAGGAGCCCCCGGCGGAGAAAGCAGCGAGCGCGGGTCAGTTCAGCGCTGGGGCTGGGACCCAGCACGTGTCAATCACCTGCCGCTAAAGCGTCTAAATCCCCTGGGCACAGCTCGCCAGGGCACAGCTCGGGAGCTGCACTGTGACTACATCCTGCAGGAAGCCACCCTCCCCCCACAGCAGAGTGGCACAGCGGGAGCGTGCTGGGCCCATAGCCCAGAGGTCGACAGATTGAAACCATCTTCTGCTAGTTTGGTTTTTATTACAGCCCTGGAAATAATCCAGCTGCCTGCGTGTGTTCAGAAAAGAAGAACAAATTCTCTCCCTGTTCACCCTTCCACGGTGATTAAAGGAAGGAAGAAAGCCCCAGCAGAGCCCTGCCCCACAGAGTTCCCTCCTGGAAGGCGAGAGCTGGGCAGTGACTAGGGCTCCAGCTCAGGGTTGCCAGGTTTATATAACTTTTGGTGATGCCCAGAACGGGTCCAAGTCCTGCCCCTTCCCATCCCCGCCCCCCCCCATCTCTGCCTAAGGCTCTGGGAGGGAGTTTGGGTACATGAGGTGCCGGTTCTGGGATGGGCAGGGCAGGGGAGGCAGTTTGGATGCAGGAGGGGGTGCATGCTCTGGGAGGGAATTTGGGTGCATGAGGTGCAGGCTCTGGGCTGGGGCAGGGGTTGGGGTGTGGGGGGGCAGTGGCAGACTCAGGGAGGGAGTTCGGGTGTGTGCAGGATCTGGGCTGGGGCAGAGTGTTGGGGTGTAGCACCTTAACTTGGGAAGCTCCTGAAAGTGACCCGCACCCACATCTGGCAGCAACTTCTACATGGAGGAGGCCGGGGGGGATCTCCTGGGGCCACTGCCCACAGGCACCACCCCTGTAGCTCCCATTGCTGCAGTTCCAATGGCAGAGTTGGTGCTTGGGGCAGGGGAAGCGTGTGAGAGACACACCCCACAGGGACGTGCCAGGTGCTTCTGGGAGTGGTGCGCCGTGCAGAGCGAGGGTGGGCAGGAATCCGCTTTAGCCCCACGGTGCTGCCGGTAGTAGTGGCAGGAGCCCCCAGGGCCTTTCTAATCACCCAGGGCCAGCTGATCTGACTTTCTGATAGGGAAGCCACAGGAGTGGTCATGCACCCCTCATGAGCAGTTCTGGGGAGTCTTTTGGGGGCTCCTGGAGTAGGCGGCAGAGAGGTGCAGCCTCACCACCAAGTCTGTTTTCCTGGAGAAGAGAGGGGGCTGCAAGGTGATCTCCCACCTCTGTGCTTTCAGGAGCCTCTGCTCCCCTCTACCATGCTGGAGCCTCCACATTTATTTATTGGCAAATAAAATTTGCAGAATTTGAAAATATTGTGCACAGAATTTTTATTTTTTGGTGCAGAATCTCCTCAGGAGTGAAACTGACTCAGGGAACCTCCTTGGATTGTCACCGCTTGGTGAACCACTCACCACCACACCAATGCACAGAGAGTGCCAAGTCCTGCTGCTATGTGGGGCTGGGGGCTGGGGTCGGGTCACACACATTCAGACTGTTCGCTCCCCCAGCTACAAACCGCTGCTGATTTCCCAGTTAGGACATTAGCCGTTACTGACAAGGTTTGTCCAGGTTCTTTTCTTTATCTCATGCTGCTAGTTAGAAGGATCAGTACTGATTTTGTTTTTCAAAAATACACAACCCCCTAAACCTGCTTTTAGCAATCAGAATAATTTAGTGTCACCTTATTTTTGCCTGCCCCAGTACAAAAGAAGAGGCTTTTGTGGGTTTCCTGACTCAGAGGATGAAAATGACCGTGTGTCGGGCCGCACTGCTGTGAATCGTTGTCGAGCGGAACCCGTTGTTGGCATTGGTAGTGTAGACACAGGCTTCAGACTCGGTGCTGGCCAGGGGAAGTATTGCCCCTAGAGACACCCAGGGTGGTGTGGGATTGTCCCAGGTTACTGGGTGGGGGCTCGAGTGGGTTCTGTGGTGTGTTGTTTAAAAGGATCCCCAAGATATTGAACCCTGGGCCATGTTGCTGCCGACTCCCAGCTGGCAGAAGGGTCACAGAGAGAAGCAGGGGGAGGGGAGGAGCACCAGTGAATTTACGCAGTTATTCAGGGAGGCAGAGGCCTGGCAGAAGGAACTACCTGTGCAAGTCCCCTGGGCAGAGAGGGGATCTGTGATGGCCTCGGCACTGGAGCTACAGCCCAGGGATGGGGCAGGAACTGGAGCGGGGAAGATGTGTGAGCTGGGAACCCCTCTCCCCGGGGGTTTCCCCTGCAGGCCTGTTTCAGGGTCTCTCTTTGCTCTTTCCCTGTGTAACCCAGTGGGGCTCAAACTTTTGGAACTGGTGACCCCTTGCACAAAGCAAGGTGCCGAGTGCAAACCCCCCCCCATCATCAATTCAAAACACATTTTTTCATATTTAATGTTATTTTAAATGCTTAATTTATAACCCAATTCTTTAAAATGAGTTTAACTTTTCTCACCACTTTTAAATTCAGCCTAGAACACACGTCGATTGAATTATTGTTATAAGCAGAAAAGGGTTTTTAAAATAGTTACTGTTTAACACTGGGGGTGTGAAGACATTTGTCAATATCACTTTTCACAGCAGACTTTGCTCCATTGCCACCCTCACTGCTGCTGCCTGCAGAGCCGGGTGGTTTGTGACCCCCACATAATAACCTCACCCCCCCACGAGGGGCTGTGACCTCCCATCTGAGAACTCCTGGGCTGCCCCCTTCCCGCTCTGGCTGGGACACTTGGCCCCTGTCCCGTTCCCAGGGGGCACCTGCTCTCCTGGAGCTGGATCGGCCACTCCTGAGGGGAGCCAGAGCCGGGGAGCAGGGGGGGAATGTCAATGGGGCCAGCAGCGCTGGGAGCCACAGACACAGGGGGGCAGAGATGGGCTGAGGAGGGGCCGCTTGTGCAGAGTCACTTTCCTGCCCACCCCCAGCGCTTGCCCCGCCTCCGTCCTCTGGGCCCTGCCTTAATTCAGACAGTCCCTTTCCCGTTATATCCCCAGCACATCAGTGATTGTGATAGCAGGGGGCAGGTTTTCTCTGGGGCACTGAGCTTTGCCAGGGGGATGGTGGCTCCTTTCTTTCCTCACTCTGGAGTAAACTCAGCTTTTCATTCCATCCTTGATGATTCATGGAATAACAACAGCAGCATGAAGAAAGAGGTGGGCACAGCGGGTCTCAGGGTGGGAGCAGAGAGGTGCAAGCGGTGGGCTGGGCTGGGCTGGGCTGGGCAGGGGAGGGGACAGAGAGGTGTGGGTGGTGGGCAGGGCAGGTCTCAGGGGAGGGGCAGAGAGGTGTGGGTGGTGGGCAGGGCAGGTCTCAGGGGAGGGGCAGAGAGGTGTGGGTGGTGGGCAGGGCGGGTCTCAGGGGACGGGCAGAGAGGTGTGGGTGGTGGGCAGGGCAGGTCTCAGGGGAGGGGCAGAGAGGTGTGGGTGGTGGGCAGGGCAGGTCTCAGGGGAGGGGCAGAGAGGTGTGGGTGGTGGGCAGGGCGGGTCTCAGGGGAGGGGACAGAGAGGCGTGGGTGGCAGGCAGGATGGGTGTCACAGGAGGGGCAGAGAGGTGCAAGTGGTGGGCTGGTCTGGGTAGGGTAGGTCAGGGGAGGGGCAGAGAGGTGTGGGTGGCAGGCAGGATGGGTGTCACGGATGGGGCAGAGAGGTGTGGGTGGTGGGCAGGGCAGGTCTCAGGGGAGGGGCAGAGAGGTGTGGGTGGTGGATAGGATGGGTGTCACAGGAGGGGCAGAGAGGTGTGGGTGGTGGATAGGACGGGTGTCATAGGAGGGGCAGAGAGGTGTGGGTGGTGGATAGGACGGGTGTCATAGGAGGGGCAGAGAGGTGTGGGTGGTGGATAGGATGGGTGTCACAGGAGGGGCAGAGAGGTGTGGGTGGTGGGCAGACCTTGGGGCAGAGGGTGTAGAGGCACGAGCAGCAGGTAAGGACGAGGGAGGAGAGGAGTGAGCAAGAGGCGGACTAGCTTCTAGGGAGCTTCCAGAGCTCATGCCCAGCCTCCCCACATGCAAGAGTCATGGGCCACCTGTTCTCTGGGTCTTCACTAACCAAGTCCCTCCCCAAGCTCTGTTGATGGGAGAAGCCCTCCTGTTGACACAGCGCTATCTGCACATGGGTTAGGTTGATAGAATTGCATTGCTTGGGGGGGGGGGGGGATAAAATTTTTTACACCCCTGAGTAATGTAGTTCAACCGACCTAATTTTGCAGCATAGACCTGTCCAAAGAATCACACACCCACCTTGGGAGCAAAACTTCACCTGCTCCTCTGCTTTACACAATCCAAACACAAACAAAGCTTGTCAGGCCCCAGTGGGGGTTGGCAGACAGTCAGGTTTGGGCAGACATCATGCTTTGGTTAACAGCAGGCACCGTGGCTTAGCTGATTAAAGCACCTGTTTAGTAACAAGAGATCCTGGGTTCAACTCCCCCTGGTACCTTGGGGAGTGGCTTTTGGGGCACCTGGCATTGGCTACTGTCAGAAAACAAGATTCAGAGCTAGATGGACTATTGGTCTGGCCCAGTGTGGCTTTTCTTATGGTTTAAATTACACTCACAGGCACTGATAATAGAGTTACTGAAAGTTTGGGAGTGGGTAGGTCAGTGGTCCAGTCCCCACACAGATGACCCCCTCCCTCTGGGACAGGGGCAGGTCTGAGCTCTCACCCAAATGCTCATTGTGGCTGCCAGAATCTGTGGGCAGCTCATTTAGTTTACACCGAGGGTTGAGTCCTGCTTTGTGCACCGTGTGTGAGAATGAAAATCCTAAACCACCCTTTGAAATAACGAATGCAGCATGACGTGTTATTGTCCCTGCCCCAAAGCAGACAGACCAATGGAGAAATGCCATCGAGTCCAAGGTGATACTCCACTGCCATTTTACCTTTTTTGCTTGCTAAACTCCTTCTTATCTGCCCGGCCCAGGCTGTCCTCTGCCTCAGCTGCTGCTCCCGGCCTGCTCTAGAGTCAAACACACAGGGCCCCCAGGGGAACAGAGGCTGGGACAGGGCAGCAGCCTGGGTTGGGCTGGGAAGATGCTGGGAGTTCTTGTTCCCTGAGAACTGGCCTGGCTCCCTTCTCAACAGCAAACAAATCAATTCCACATCCCCTCCCCAGAAAAACCAGCCTGGAGCCAAGGGCAGCAGGGGACGATTCCCTGCAGTTCCCACCGAGGCAGGAGAGAACCCAGGGTGTTTCTAGCAAAGCTTATGGAACTGAGGTGGGGAAACCAGCCTTTAACAACAGGCAGTTCCAGTTTAAGCTCAGTGTTTTTAACAATTTCTACAACATTAAATAACCCTTCAGTCGTAGTGTCACCATCCATAACATTGCTTCAGCCTTACAGGTTCCCAAGTGCAAAACTAAACATCTCTTCAAATCCAAGGGAGTGGAGATCAGTCAATGTTCAGAGTCATCCCACATAAAAGAACCATGTTGTGGTACATAGTGGCCCCATCATGTGGCCATGGCCTTTCCCTCCTCCTCCAGAGTCAGAATGTGATCAGCTCACACCCAGGGGGTGCAACACCCCTGCCTTGGTCTCTATGCCAGAGCTGCTATCAGCTCAGTGTCCTTCCCACAGGAGTTGGCTGCTGAGAGGGTTGCAATGGGGTAAATGAAGGCAGAGGAGGATTGTTCCTCATGGGTTTTCTTTGTGTGGCTCTGATCCTGCTGGAGGAAGCATGGTTTGAGTTTGTTTCAGTGGCTTGGGTTGGGCTCAGGTTGTGACCCTCGGTACAGCGGTTCCTGCACAATCTGCTCTTAGCCCCTCAGGGAATGGACAATGGAATGGTTTCAGAAAGTGGATAGAAAGTAGCCTAAGAAAGTGTAGCATAAGAGAGAAGAAAAACATCATCACCTTCCTGGTGGGCCAGTGCTTAGGATTTGGCACTTTCACTGCCATGGCCTGGATTCAATTCCCAGTTAGGGAAAAGTGACTTTAAACCATAAACCACTTCAGTTATTCTTCACTTACGAAATAAACAAACCCATGGTATTTTCCTGATTCCCCCATCTTCCCAGTGTCTCCATGGCAGGGCTGGCTCCAGGCACCAGCACAGCAAGCAGGTACCTTGGGTGGCCCATGGAAAGGGGAGGCTTCAGCAGCAATTCGTCTCTCTCAGAGGGAAGGACTTGAGGCCAAAAGCGGCAGAGGTAGAGCTGCAGTTGATTGCAGCTTTTTTATTTTTTTTCCCCACTTGGGGTGGCAAAAATGCTGGAACTGGCCCTGCTCCATGGAAGACAATTTGTTAAATCCCAGATGAGTGCAGTTCTATCAGTTCTCAGCCTGAGTCCTTAGGTCTTAATCCTGAGGCTATTGTCCCACCATGGGGCCATTTCCCACCTCTCTTTCATACAGAAACACAATTTTCTTTGCACAGACACAGGAACAGCAAGATCTTTCTCTGTCCCTTGTGCAAAGTAGGGAGCCAAATTCCATGGAAACAATGGACAAGCAGGGGGCCCTGGGCACATCCAGCCCTGGCCGTGAGATGTTCCCTCCCCTCTTTCTTTATGTCCCTGTTGTTATTTCATGGATTGTCTGAGATGGGGGAAAAGCTGAGTTCACTCCAGGTGGAGGGGAAAAAGGACCCTGAAAATCTCAGGACCCAACCCCCGCTACCAGCATCACCGAGGTGCTGGGGATTTGAGTAGGAAAGGGACTCTGTGAATTGTCAAGGTGGGGAATGAATAACAATCTACAACTAGATCCACCTCATTAATCACTGACACAGGCTAATCCTGCCGCAGATAGAAGGGAAACTGGGAGCGATTCTTTGCTGCTCAGCCATGGAAACAGTGACCCAATTGCACCACAGTGAATGTGCTGAGGAAAGCTGGACTTCACAGGCAGGTGGCAATAGCAGATCCTAGAAATACCTGGAGCTTCCCACAGCACTTCTGCCACAGGGTCAGGTATTGAGTGACTCACAGCGCCCCTCCCCTCCCATTACCTTCCAGCAGGAGGTGGCAGCACCCCCCACCCAATGCAGGGGAGAGGGCTGAGTGTATCTCTGCACCCTGAGCCCAGGGCACCCACTCTCTCTGCCCCACACATTGAATCTGGCCCTGCTGCAAAGTGACCCTAAGAACCAGCAATCTCCAGGACAGCAGATTTGGCCCTCAGAGCAGGGAATGTGTCCTCCATGCTGCTTTTAGGCCACTGGATGCTCTGGTAATAGGACAGCTCTGAGTATAACCTGTAGCTCACCTGGGGATGTAGCTCAGTGGTAGAGCATATGCTTTGCATATATGAGATCCTGGGTTCAATCCCCAGTATTTCTAGGTTCATTTTTTCACCCTGCTGCTTTGCTCATGCCCAGAGGGGATGTGGCCCAGCAGTCTCCCTGCAGGAGTTTTAATCCTGCTCAGTGAGGGGCAAGTGACAATTGCATGGAAGGTCTGGGGGGGTTTCTGCTCCTAAGTCACCTTGGTACATGTAAGATTCCCACCCGCTGTGCTGCTTGGGACAATGGTAGATGAGAAGGGTAAATCCTCCAGGGAGGGAAAGGTCCCATCTGCACAGACTGAAAGGCAAGGAAACAGAGGGGCAGTCAGTGCTCAGAGAGGAGAGAGGTCAGTGATTTACACCCACCAGGGGACACTGTCTTTTTCAGTATCACAGGGGTAGCTGTGTTAGTCAGGATCTAGGGAATGCTATGAGGTAGTTAACAGCTCCCAGGCGCTCCTGAACCACGTATGGTCCTTCCCAGGACGCTTCCATCTTATGGGCTTGTTGCGCCTTCAAGACCATGACCTGGTCTCCTACCTTGAAGGACCGCTCCTTGGCATGTCGATCATACCAGACCTTTTGCTCCGCTTGAGCATCCTTTAAGCTCTCTCGAGCAAGGGCCCAAGAGTCTCGGAGGGTGTTTTGAAGGTTGCTTACAAAGTCCAGAATGTTAGTCCCTGGAGGAGGTGTAAACCCCTCCCATTGCTGCTTTACCAGCTGTAATGGCCCCTTAACCTCGTGGCCATACACCAGCTCGAATGGTGAGAATCCTAAACTGGGATGTGGAACAGCCCTGTAGGCAAACAGCAACTGTTGTAACACTAGATCCCAATTATTGGAGTGTTCATTGACGAATTTGCGGATCATGGCCCCCAAAGTTCCATTGAACCTTTCCACTAGGCCATTAGTTTGGTGATGGTACGGGGTGGCAACCAAGTGATGCACCCCATGAGTTTCCCACAGGTCTTTCATGGTCCCTGATAGGAAGTTTGTTCCCGAATCTGTAAGAATTTCAGAGGGCCAACCCACCCTGGTAAAAATGTCAGTTAAGGCCTGGCACACAGTGTTAGCCCTGGTGTTGCCTAGAGCTACTGCTTCCGGCCATCTGGTAGCAAAGTCCACAAAAGTCAGTATGTACTGCTTTCCTCTGGGGGTCTTCTTTGGGAAAGGACCCATAATATCCACAGCTACTCGCTGAAATGGGACCTCCATTATGGGAAGTGGTTGGAGAGGGGCCTTGATCTGGTCTTGGGGTTTTCCTACCGTTTGGCATACCTTACAAGACCGGACGTAAGTGGTTACCGCCTTGCCCATCCCCTCCCAGTCAAAGGACCTTCCCAACCTGTCTTTGCTTCGTTTCACCCCAGAATGGCCACTAGGGTGATCATGGGCTAAGCCTAAGAGCTTTTCCCGGTACTTGGTCGGAACGAGCAACCGTTTTTGAGGATGCCAGCCCTCCTGGTGTCCACCAGAAAGAAATTCCTTGTATAACAGTCCGTTCTCCACAACGAACCGGGATCGGGTAGTAGAGCTGAGAGGCGGTGGGTTGCTGTGTGCCGCCGCCCATGCTTTCTTGAGGCTGTCATCAGCTTCCTGCTCTTTCTGGAACTGTTCCCTTGAGGCGGGAGACACCAGTTCCTCTGGAAGCGATGTAGGTGATGAGGTTGTTTCCGTTGACTGTGGACCGCTCCCCGCTGGTGCACAAAGTGTCATTTCAGGCTCCGGCTGAGCCTCTTGGGTAGGGTTGTTTGCTGCTTCTGCCAGTTCAGGCCCGTTGGCGCCCTCTGGCGGTGGAGTTGCAAGCGCTGGCGCCGGTGCTGGCGCTGGTTGCTCTTCCAGTTCCGGTTCTGGGACTGGATGTACTATGGCTGCTGTAGGTGTTGGCCTGGGATCCGGTTCCACCACCTCTGTCTGGGTCTCTGGTAACACAGACGGGGTCTCGGTGGATGGCTCAGGAACAGGGATGGGTCCGGCAGCTCGTCTGGCTTGGCTGCGTGTAACCACTCCCTCTGTTTTTTGCTGTTCAATGTGTCGGGCCAAGTCGTTCCCCAGTAGCATGGGAATCGGATGGTTGTCATAGACAGCAAAAGTCCACTTCCCTGACCAGCCCTTGTACTGGACAGGTAAACGTACAGTAGGTAATGTTACAGGTTTTGACATGAAGGGTCGAATTGTCACTTTGGTTTTCTGGTTGATGAATTTGGGGTCCACGAAGGTTCGGTGGATAGCTGACACATGTGCTGCAGTGTCTCTCCATGCGAAGATCTCCTTTTCGTCCACTCTCAAAGTTTCCCTATGTTCTAAGGGTATTTGAGATACATCTATGTCCGGCTTTCGTTGGTGTGAAGGTGCAAGGAGTTGCACTCGGTTTAGGTTCTTTGGGCATTTGGCTTTGATATGCCCCAATTCATTGCATTGAAAACATCGCCCAGTTGATGGGTCACCGGTTTGTGTTGGTCTACTGGAGACTGGTGAGGTAGAAGAAGAGGTAGAGTGTGACTGTCCGTGGGTTGTAGGTGTGGGTTTGATTGGTCCGCGACGGTAGGGTTTAGTGTCGGTGTGTACCCTGTTGGATTCGCTCCCCTTGGCAGTAGCTTTCGTGTTGTCTACTGATGCCATCCATCTGGCTCCAATCTCTCCTGCCTCAGTGAGAGTTTTTGGTTTACCATCTTGGATGTAGCGTCTAATGTTCTCCGGAACACCATCCAAGAACTGCTCCATCATCATCAGGAGGGTTAGCTCGTCCATGGTTTGAACATTGGCTCCTGCTAACCAGGAAGAAAAATGCTTTTCAATGTAGGAGGCGTGTTTTGGAAATGACTCCTCTGGTGTCCATTTCTGGTTTCTGAAACGCTGACGGGCGTGATCAGGGGTGATGCCCATTCTGAGTTTGGCCTTGGTTAGAAATAGTTGAAAGTCGTTCATTTGGCCCTTAGGCATTTCAGCTGCCACCAGGGCTAATTGTCCGCAGAGCTGTGGCCTCAGCTCTACCATGTATTCTGCTTCAGGAAGACGGTATCCCAGACAGGCCCTTTCAAAGTTTTCTAAGAAGGCCTCAACATCTTCACCTGCCCTGTAGGCGGGAAATTTTCTCCGAGAAGGTTGATCATTAGGTTGAAGAGGGGTTGGATTGGGTGGAGTTTGCTGTTTAGTTTTTTCTAATTCCAGAGCCTGTCTCTGGATTTCCAGTTCTTTGTCTTTCAACTCCAGTTGTCTTTTGTGCTCAGCCTCTTTGGCTTGTATTTTCTCCATTTCTCTCTTGTGCTCAGCCTCTTTGGCTTGTATTATCTCCATTTCTCTCTTGTGATCAGCCTCTTTGGCTTTTTCTTTCATTTCAATCTCCTTGAGTTTTAATTGTAATTCCATGTCTTGTAATTGCAGTTCTTTGTGTCTTGTTTCCAGTTTAGATGCGGCCTTGGCACTCATTGTGTCTGTGTCCTGGCGCTGGCCACACCCCTCTGCAGTCCGTGAACTGTTTGTGGTGTTTGACAGTCCCTAACCCTGGCTATGATAACTTGAGTACAGAAAGATAAAGCAATCCTCTGTATAGCAAACTGTGGTTTGTGTAATGTGACTGTTTTGTACTGAGAAAGAGGGAAAGAGTAAAAAAAAAATTCCTCTGTCTCCCTCTGCTCTGAGTTGCTGTACTCAGCAGCCCAGCTGAAAGGCTGCTGCTAACAATACCCCTGAGAAAAATCTGGTCTATTCCTTAGGGATTTGTGTTCTCCTGTCTTCTGATCCTTTCAAAAGACACAGGGAGAAAAAAAAACCTGGCTGGAGGGTTTCTCTCTCCCCCACCAAACCTGTTTTTCCTGTTGGATGGGAATGTACTTTGTTGAGCACTTCCCCCCACCTCAGGAATCCTGAGTGATATCTCGTCTCACAATGGACGAAAACACCACTCCACAGGGGGCTTTGTAACAGAAAGCCCTGGAAGAAACTGAAAATCTTCTAACCCTGAAACTGCTTCAGAGTGCCTCTGGTAGAAAAGCCTTGCCTCTCTCTCTGGGTCCAAAACACCACTGCCACCATGTCAGGAGTCTACCCTCACTTGAAACTGGGCGGTTTCAAAGTGAGGACCCGCATGTCTTCCCCCCACCCCAAAATCCTAGGGTAGGTCTCCTTCAGGCTGCCACCACTCGGTCGATTACGTGGGCCGAGACACCCCTATATTCCCCCTCCCACTCCCCTTTCCAGAGACGTTCCCTGGGGAAATACAGATCCACTCATCGGAGGGAAACCTCCCCCCCTCTCTCTCTCCTAGCCACTGGAAAGAGATACCTGATTCAACTGTTTGAATCAAACCCAGGAGGAACTATCTCCCCCCTCCCTTCTCTGCCCGGAGATAAGCCTGTCTCACCACCGAGAGAGTGTCTTCGCCCCTCCCCCTATCCACAGTAGAAGGGATTTAATCAAGTCTTTATAGAAAGAATTTATTAAAAGGAAAACAAGAAAATACAGAATCTCTATGAGCCCAAGCTGGACACTCATAGGGTATAACCTTGCTAAGTTTTGGAGAGAATCCTCTCTCTTTCTCAGTACACCAAAACAGCAGAATAAGAATAATCAATAACAAACACACAGAATTGCAAGCATAGGATTATTAGGTGAGGACACAACGTATCTTTCTAATACTCACTATCTTGACTAGAAGAAATTAGTTCAGAAAGGTGGAAACTTGTAGACTTGATTAAAACATCTGGACCCTTGTAACTCCAGACGGCTAAAGACAAAGACCCCCCCCAAACAGAGGGAAAAGTTCCCTCCTAGGAGTTTCAAATTCTCTTCCCTGATTGGTCCTCAGGTCAGGTGTCCACCAGGTACTATGTTTTAACCCTTTACTAACTATTCATGACACAGGGGTAGCTGTGTTAGTCAGGATCTGTACAAAGTGACAGAGTCCTGTGGCACCTTATAGACTAACAGACGTATTGGCGCATGAGCTTTCGTGGGTGAATCCCCACTTCGTCAGATGAATGGAGTGGGAATTCTGTGCCTGGCTAGCCGACTACCAAAGCAGTTTCTCCTCCCTTGGTGTTCACACCTCAGCTGCTAGAAGAGGACCTCATCCTCCCTGATTGAACTAATCTCCTTATCTCTAGACTGATTCTTGCCTGAATATTTATACCTGCCCCTGGAAATTTCCACTACATGCATCTGACAAAGTGGGGATTCACCCACAAAACTCATGCTCCAATACGTCTGTTTCTCTGTAAGGTGCCACAGGACTCTCTGTCTTTTTGAGGTGAGTGCAGCTTGCTTGGGATGGTGCTGATGATGGATAGAAAAAGGGCTGGAGACAATGACAGATGAGACCACAGAAGGGGAAGGGGAATGGCAGCCCACAGGAGTGACGTGCCACACGGAGCAAGGGTGGGCATGATGCTGCCTTAGTCCCCTTGTGCTGCTGCTGGTGGTGGCGGGGGTCCCTGGACCCTTTTAAATTGCCCAGGGGCAGCAGGCGGGACCGGGGGGACACTCCCAAGGGCCTAACGTTGCTTTGCACAACAATAAATCTTGGAACAGGACAGAAATGAAATGGCAGCAGAACCGAAGGAATTAAAAGCCTCCGAATTCTTGTGTGCGCACTGACTCCAAACGGAAACTGTAATTTGACTCGCTTTGTGTCTGTGGCCAGTAAAATATCAGGACAAAATCATTCCAGTGATCGTGACCCTGGGTTTCAGGAGTTCTTTGGTCTTATTAAAAGTCTCAGCCATGAGACTCCAGGACATTTTAACAGGAAGAAAATCTCCTCTGTTCTGGTTTAGCCCCATTTGACTCCTTCTGCCCATCTTCTCCTGCCCTCGAGTCTCTCCTTCCCCATTGGGGCCATGCAGAGAGGAGCCCCAGTCAGTCTCTGTCACAGAGAGTCTGTATCCCATAAAGGGAGGGAGGGGTCACTATAAAACACTGATAATGGGCAGGGGAGGGGTGTCTGTGATTAGGGGGAGAAAGGATGGAGAATTAACAGTGGGGCTCAGAGAGATTCCCCCAGACTGGGGAGATGCTCTGCTGCCCCCCATCAGCCAGCTGTGGGAAGAACAACTTGGAATTGCATGGGGAAGCCACCTTTAAAAACACAAGTGTGTCATTTGATGCATCAGTCTTACAATCGCCAGGCAAAGGTGTGACCCACAGAGACTGATAACTGCCTGCTTCCCAGCTTTGTCTAAGAAGCACCTGCAGTGAATCATCATAGAGTGGTGCAACTGGTTAGTACAGAGGGAGATACTGCTGGGGTTATGAATTCAACCCTTATCTGGAGCACTGGTTTCTATTACTTGTGTAGTTTCCCCAACTTGCTTTGCTTAATTCCCATGAAAAGTGCCCTACTAGGAAAAGGAGAGTAAGTTCTTAAAATGTGGAAGTAGGTGCATAGCTTGGAAATATCCCCCCTGTGCTGCCATTAGTTCCAGTAGATTGTTCACTGGCAGCATGAATTGATTTCTTTGCTGCTGTGAAAGCTGCTGTGAAAAGTATCTGGTCACCAGAGCTCCCTGCTTCTTCCAGCACATCTCTGGCTCCTTCCCTGCCCCAGTCACTGCTGTAGAAGGGTCCTATATACATTGAGCCAAAAACTTTTCTAAGCCTTCTTAGTGCAGTTGGCAGTGTGTCAGGCTCATAATCTGAAAGTCCTGAGTTCAAGCCTCCGAGAAGGCAATGGGTTTTGCTCCCTGCTTCAGATTTTCTACAGGAAATCAGAGAAAAGAAACTAGAGGAGAGTGGTTTCTAGACACCCTCCCACCCATCTCACACACACATGCACACAGAGACTTTTCTAAGGCATTATCTTTTCCTTCTCTATGAAGCTTGTATTCTTCACAGAGCAAAATAAAACAAAAACATGCAAGTCCAAGCCTAATACAATATGAAACTCAATACAGATCAAATCTCACCCTCAGAGATCTTTCAATAAACTTCTTTTGCAGATTAGACTTATTTCTTGTCTGGGCCCAATCTTTTCACCTCGTATAGTCCGTGTTCCAGCTCAGGTGGTAGCTAGGGGATGTCTCATGACTGCAGCCATGTTTGTTCAGTTCCACCCCCTTATACAGCTTTGGTACAAGGCAGGAATTCTTTGTCTCTCTCCTGAGGAAGAGCCCCAGGTTTAAGATGGATTCCTGTACCTGGTGACATGGTCACATGTCCTGTGAGACCCCCAAGCCTTCATTCTTCCTGGCCTGACTCAGGGATGGTGCAGGACAGAGCCATCTCCAGTCAATTGTCCTGGTTAATGGGAGCCGTCAAGAGTCCAAACCACTATTAAAGGCCCACACTTTGCATCATTACAACAGGACCTCAGAGTTATAGTTCATATTTCTAGTTTCAGATACAGGAATGATCGGTTCATACAAATAGGATGAACACACACCGTAGATTATAAGCTGTGTAATGATACCTTACAAGAGACCTTTTGCATGAAGCATAGTACAGTCACTTTATATTCACACTCATTAGCATATTTTCATAAAATCCTATGGAGTGCAACGTCACAGCAGGGAAAGGGTTTTACTGCAGCACCTGGGAGCAGTTGAGTTGCATGTTCAGGTTGTGGTATGAGTTCCTCCAGGTTTCTCGTAAGCAGACAGGGACCTTCACGGGTGCTCTCAATACAGGAATGGCCCCGACACGATAAAGCGATGGGAATTTCATTTCCCTTTTTTATTTTTGTATTTCCAATGACATTTCTGTTTGTGATTTCATTTTGCTTTGTATAACTGTGTTTTCTCCTGGATTTGATATTTAACTAAAAAAAGAGTAAGGCCTCAGGGGGCGGGATGGAGGAGCAGGCTGGGGCTAGGACTGCTAAGAGAGGGAGAGTAGCAGGTTTTCTGTATTGTTTCCTGCCCCCATTTTCATGACTAGGTTCTCTTCTGGATGAAATTTGCTTTGCTTACATGTGAGCCTGGCTAGCTCAGTGGTTAGAGCATCAGACTTTTAATCTGAGGGTCCAGGGTTCAAGTCCCTGGTCAGGTGAAGTGGGAACTATTCCCCTCAACATGAAAGAAGGTGTTTCTGCAGCATGTTATTTGACCTTTTTTTCCCAGGACTTGGCTTTTCACTAGGAAGGGCCTGGCACTGAAGGGGCAACTTCCTCACATGCCCACTGGCCTCTCAGTCTCGATTAAGAATGCTTCAGCTCCCAGAGGCCTAACTGTTGCAGGCCAACTTGGTGAGCAAATGCAGGGCTGCCCCCACAGGGTCATCCACACCAGAGCTCAGCAGAGGTCTCGGGGTTCCCTATTGGCCCCATGGTGTAAGGGCAGCACTCGGGACTTTGAATCCTGCAATCTGAGCTGAAGTTTCGGTGGGATCTGAGGACAATTCCTGTGCCACAAACCCTGCTGGGTCTTCCAAGGCTCTGTCTTGCTTTCTCAAAGGCCATGAACACCTGTCTTTTGCCCGCTAGCTGTTGTGACTTGAGCACAAGAGGGGACGTTTCATCCAGAAGCCTGGCCGTGCCTGGAGTCCTGTAGGTAGGGATGCGAGCTCCATTTCCTTTGAGTCCTGAAGCTGGGCTGCAGCCTGGCCTAGGAGGCAGCCCTATTGGTTGACCTACTGGCCCAAAGTCACTTGGGCGCTGTTGTCTTTCCCCAGGGATGCTGAAGAGCCTAAGGGAGGGAGGCTCAATACCCCCCCCTATCAGTCAGGGCGGAAGAGGAGGGCTACAAGAGTTTGCAGGTTGATGGCTGGGCCTTCTAGCGTTCGGTTGGGGACGAGGTGGGGAACGCGAACTGGGAGAAATGGTTGCTGGCCTGTGAGGAATGGCTCAGCCGGTGGCGGAAGGGGACCTTGTCATTAACCTCAGCCATGTGTTTCCCCCTGCTCCACGAATGCTGCTGAGACCGAACACGATGGCCTTCCACTTTTTGTGGGGCCATAGGATGTCCCTACCTAGTCAGGAGAAGTGCAGCTTTTCTGCTGTATTAGAAATGGTGGTTGGGCCTGGTGGGCTTTGAATCCTTGTATGGCTCTACTTTTTTTTTTTTTTCAATTTTCAGTGGGTGGCTGAGCTGGAGGACAGGTCAGGCCCGAGGGGAATGATGGGACAACCATAAAGAACCCAACTGACTCTTCCGATATGGCCGTATTTTTTTTTACCCCACTGGGTGCAGCACCGGATATGGGATGGACGATAGTGGCGGAAGGGGGAGGAGATTAGGAAGGCCTCCGCTCCCCCCTCCCCCGTGTTCTTCTATTCCCACCTTACATCCTACAGGATTTTCAGTGGGTGGCTAAGTGGAAGGTACTTCCAGGATGGCTTCATCCGCAACAGTGGCCACCCTCACAGCAGTGGCAGCCACAGCAGCAAGCCCCCCCCCCCCACTTCGGCTCAGTCTGAACAGAGGTCAATGTACCACTGGGTGAGACAGGCCAATTTTAGGGAGCTTCCTCTGAAGGTGAGCAACTGTTCCCAGAACTTACTGACAAGAGCTTTAAAGTATTTGCAAATGTGCACGGCCGGCATGTGCAGAGCAAAGGCTGCCCGGGGCACTGTGTCAGGCTCTGGCACCGCTTGAGACAATGGACCATCTTCAGCCACCAGGCAACCCAGGATCTAAGGCAGGAATGGGGTGAGGAAGCAAGTCAAGCTGAGCAAGGCAGGCAAAAATTCATCTCACCTTTGTGGGCGCTCGCAATGATACCCTTTTTGTGTGCCAGGGCTGACAAAAACCTCCCCGACAGGCCAAAAAAGCAGCAGGGGTATTCTATCTGCTACCCAAGATCCATAAACCTGGAAATCCTGGATGCCCCATCATTTCAGGCAATGGCACCCTGACAGCAGGATTGTCTGGCTGTGTAGACTCCCTCCTCAGGCACTATGCTACCAGCACTCCCAGCTATCTTCGAGACACCACTGACTTCCTGAGGAAACTACAATCCATTGGTGATCTTCCAGAAAACACCATCCTGGCCACTATGGAGGTGGAAGGCCTCTACACCAACGTTCCACACAAAGATGGACTACAAGCCATCAGGAACAGTATCCCCGATAATGTCATGGCAAACCTGGTGGCTGAACTTTGTGACTTTGTCCTCACCCATAACTATTTCACATTTGGGGACAATGTATACCTTCAAGTCAACGGCACTGCTATGGGTACCCGCATGGCCCCACAGTATGCCAACATTTTTATGGCTGACTTAGAACAATGCTTCCTCAGCTCTCATCCTCTAATGACCCTGCTCTACTTGCGCTACACTGATGACATCTTCATCATCTGGACCCATGGAAAAGAAAACCCTTGAGGAATTCCACCATTATTTCAACAATTTCCATCCCATCATCAACCTCAGCCTGGACCAGTCCACACCAGAGATCCACTTCCTGGACACTACTGTGCTAATAAGCGATGGTCACATAAACACCACCCTATACCAGAAACATACTGACCACTATACTTACCTACATGCCTCCAGCTTTCATCCAGACCACATCACACAATCCATTGTCTACAGCCAAGCTCTAAGATACAACCACATATGCTCCAACCCCTCAGACAGAGACAAACACCTACAAGATCTCTATCGAGCGTTCTTACAAGTACAGTACCCACCTACTGAAGTGAAGAAACAGATTGACAGAGCCAGAAGAGTACCCAGAAGTCACTTACTACAGGACAGGACCAACAAAGAAAGGAACATAACCCACTAGCCATCACCTTCAGCCCCCAATTGAAACCTCTCCAGTGCATCATCAAGGATCTACAACCTATCCTGAAGGACGATCCATCACTCTCACAGAACTTGGGAGAACAGGTCTGTCCTTGCTTACAGACAGCCCCCCAACCCGAAGCAAATACTTACCAGCAACCACACAACAAAAACATTAACCCAGGAACCTATCCTTGCAACAAAGCCCGTTGCCAACTCTGTCCACATATCTATTCAGGGGACACCATCATAGGACCTAACCACGTCAGCCACACTATCAGAGGCTCGTTCACCTGCACATCTACCAATGTGATATATGCTATTATGTGCCAGCAATGTCCCTCTGCCATGTACATTGGCCATACTGGACAGTCTCCACATGAAATAATAAATGGACACAAATCACTTGTCAAGAATTATAACATTAAAAACCAGTCAGAGAACACTTCAATCTCCCTGGTCACTCGATTACAGACCTACAAGTCGCAATATTACAACAAAAAACCTTCAACAACAGACTCCCACGAGAGACTGCTGAATTGGAATTAATTTGCAAAGTGGACACCATTAAATTAGGCTTGAATAAAGACTGGGAGTGGATGGGTCATTACACAAAGTCAAACTATTTCCCCATGTTTATTTGTCCCCCTACTGTTACTCACACTTTCCTGTCAACTGTTGGAAATTGGCCGTCCCGATTATCACTACAAAAGGTTTTTTCTCCTGCTGATAATAGCTCACCTTAACTGTAAAAGGAGCAAAGAATCCTGTGGCACCTTATAGACTAATAGGTGTTAGTCTATAAGGTGCCACAGGATTCTTTGCTGCTTTTACAGATCCAGACTAACATGGCTACCCCTCTGATACTTGTCACCTTAACTGCTCACTCTCATTATAGTGTGTATGGCAACAGCCATTTTTTCATGTTCTCTGTGTATATCTAGATCTATATATCTTCATGCTGTATTTTCCACTGCATGCATCCGATGAAGTGGGTTTTAGCCCACGAAAGCTTATGCTCAAATAAATTTGTTAGTCTCTAAGGAGCCACAAATACTCCTCTTTCTTTTTGCAGATAAATTAATGGAGGTTAAGTCCATGAATGGCTATTAGCCAGGCTGGGTAAGGAATGGTGCCCCTAGCCTCTGTTTGTCAGAGGGTGGAGATAGATGGCAGGAGAGAGATCACTTGATCATTGCCTGTTAGGTTTAGTCCCTCTGGGGCACCCACCATTGGCCACTGTTGGCAGATAGGATACAGGGTTGGACGGACCTTTATTCTGACCCAGTATGGCCATTCTTATGTTTTTATGAAGGGAGGAGGAGTATCTTAGGACAGAGTTTCTGTAGTGTAGTGATTATCACGTTTGCCTAACACGCAAAAGGTCCCTGGTTCAAAACCAGGCAGAAACATGTAGGCTTAATTTTCCCAGCTCCTACTGGCCTGTCCCTCAATCCTCCTCCCTATTGGTCAGGGCAGAAGAGGTGGCTGTAAGAGCAGCCAGGTTCCTGAGCTGGACCTTCTAGCGTTTGGGGATGGTGGAGCTGACTGGGGCATGGTGCTGGCAAAATGCCTCAGGGCGCTGGCGGGAGGAGCAGGCCAGGGCTAGGGCTGTGGGGAGAGAGACCAGCAGGTTTCCTCTATTGTTTCCTACTCTCTTTTTCTTCAGTAGTTTCTCCTCTACATAAAGTTGCTGACTCTTTCTGGGAATCTGGCTAGCTCAGTGGGCCAAGCATCAGACTTTTAATCTGAGGGTCCAGGGTTCAAGTCCCTGGTGAGACACTCAACTATTCCTTGAGATCTTAAAAAGCTCTGTCTTTGAAGTCCTTCTTGATGTTACTTTTTCTTTTCAAGATTTTTGCCTTTCCTAAGAAGGTCCTTTTGTGTGTGGGATTGAAGGGGCAACTTCCTGACACCCCCCCCCCCACCTCCCATCCTCACAGGCTGGAGGAATAAAGGCCTCTGGGCAGGGGCAGCTCTAGACTAGCTACCAGCAACTGGTGCCCTAGGCGAACCCTGGAATCGGCGCCCCCAAACCCCAAGGGCAGATCTAGGCTGAGGTATTTTGGTAAACGGGGAAACATTTTGCCCCTTTTTTCCTTTTAATGTTTTTAAGCCTTTTTTTTTTTAAAACAGAGGCTTAATTATTCGGTTTGTCCATCCGTCCATCTGTCCAACCAATGTTTCTTTCTCCAGCCTTCTGGTTCTGGCTGCCCCTTACTACAACCATAACTTTGGTCTTGAACTTTATAGAGTAGTGAGGTACCTTAAGGGTTAAATGCTAAATCCCAACCCCAAACAACACTAGTCACCTGTGTCTGGCAAAAGGTGTCTGACAGTTTTTCCACTTTGAATGATTCAAATGGATTTTCAGTGGCATTATAAAAAAATCCCAACAAAGCAGAACCAAACCAATTCATCTTAAACCTACAAAACAAGAGTTTTACAAACCATGAGTGTCAGTTTAGGTCCTTAAAACCTTACATCATCACACACAAAGTTCTCCTTTGCCTAACATCCCTTGCACTGCGATTACTCTTTTTTACACAACTGAACCCCGATTACACGTCCATCTTGTACAACCAGAGCCAGCCAGGGGCAGGCAAGTTAAGTTCCAATAGAAACCCCGGACATTCCTTTAGTGATTTTGATTGCATTGCCCAGCAGTCAAATCATTTTGATGAGATTATCTCTCGACCTGCTGCCTGCAGCCATCCCCTATAGACCATTTCTGTGGGCAAAGGGCCCATTTCCCCTCAGAATGGCTGTAAAAGCTTCACGGGACAAAACATAGTGGTGGTAGTAGCCACTTTATCTGACCCTCTTGTATAATTTAATTACCAAACTTCTATCAAATGTGACTGCACAGAGCTGCACATACAGTTACGTACAGTTACATTCACTGAAAGTGAGCAACTGTCCCCAGAACTCACTGCCAGTGGCACAGGTACCTTTTAAGTACCGAGACGTGCAGTGACATCTTTCATAGGAATCGGCCAGCGTGTGCATGGCCGGCGTGTTCAGAGCAATGGTTGCCCACAGATGCCGTGTCAGGCTCTGGCCCCGCGTGAGACAATGGACCACTTTCTGGTGGCTGGTTTGTTTCCCCGGCAGGTGTGGGGACTTTGGGCTACATGATGGCAGCTGCCAGATTTGGTTGGACAGGATTCTTTTCAGCTCACCTGAGGCTTGTTCCTGGCTGAACGAGGGCAACCACAGGGCGCCAGCAGAACCAGCTGCAGCAAGGGCGCCCTCAGCAGGGGCCGCCGTATAGCGGGCGGGTGTCACGGGATACACTGCACCTGCTCAATGTCAGAAAATCCCCTTCAGACTAAACCAGTTTGTTTCTCGAAATCAAAACAAGTGGGATGAAAGTTCTTTGCAAAAATATTTTGTTGCAAAACAAAAGCATCTCCTGTTTGTCAGAGTGTGTTAAATTGTCTTGTCACACACAGAGGGGAGACACTTAGACCACAAACATTAGATAAGATGCTTCAGTCTGAGCTAAGTAATTGCTGCTCTTAACAATTGCAAAATAAAAAAAATACAAATGAAATAGTCTTTCAGCTAGTCTATTATGTTATAATCTGCTCTCAGTAAATGTGATAGGACACCTCATATTATGCACTACTCCTAGTGACACTCTCCAATGGATCCCCACCCACCGTGAGGTAGGTAGGAGTGGATCATTATAATCCCTACTTGAAAGAGGGAGAAGCTAAGGCTGAGAAAGGAGAATTGACTTATCTTAGGTCACACAGCCAGCCAGTGGCAGAGTTGGGAATAGGACCTAAGAGCCCTGATTTTCAAACTAACCATCGGATCTTGAATTTCATCCATTGAATGACCTGAATAAAGTGCTCTCAGATGAGCTCCAGACCAACAACACTGCACAGTAATTATTCAGCAAGTATGTGAGGAGAACTGCAATGTTAGAGAGAATCATGAACTGCTCAGAGACCATTAATGCAGAGAAGCAGCAAAATTCATCAAACATATGACTGGTTCTGACTTATTTCCTTGGTCTTAAAAGAGAACAACAAGGACCTGAGTCTCCTCCTTGTCAATAACCCCCTGCTCAGCCAATCAGGGTAGAGACTGAGGACGGGAAGCTGAGGGTTCTCACCAGGGAGCCCAAAGGATGGCCCAGATCACTGGTGGGGATCACTGACCGAGCACTATTTCAGCCCCACATTTTTGGGTGGACCTCCCACAGTGGGAGCTGCCAAACACTCCCCCGCAACACATACACACACCCCGCTCTTGGTGTTGGGAGGGAAAGAGGTGAAAGGACAAAAGAAGCAAGAGAAGAGAAAGGAGGAAGGGACGGAGGAAAAGGTGAAACACAAAGGACAAACCCTAATGTCCCTAGTGATTCTAGGGGACAAAATCCCAGGTGCGGAATAAAATTCTGCCTCCTTGAGCTCGTGTTTTCCATGCTTAGACTTTGTCACCAGATGGATCAGACTGAACTGGTTTCAAACCTCGAGGAGGCTCTTACCTTCTAAACAGGGACGGCTGTTTTCTAGTAAAATCAGGAAAAGGGAAGGAGAAAACTCAAAAGAGGTTCCTCCTGGCACTCATGTCCGTGAACCCAAATACTCTTTCAGTCCTCAAAGAGAGACCTGGAGAAGGAGAGTTGCTGAAGCAAAGCCACAGGGGTCTCTGAGGTTTCCCTGGCCCCTCGCCCCTGTCCTGCCTGGCTGTCAGCATCTCTCTGTGAGGTCACCACCTCCCCACCACCTTTGATCAATAGTCTGAGGTCCTGCAAAAAATCTTTGTGATGTCACTGCAACACCCCTCCCTTGCTGTGCTAATGTCCTGCCCCTGGCCAGGCACTGTGGAGGTTTGAGCTACTCCCTGTGGATCACCCCACTCAAGGAGCGTTCGTTCTAGGAAGCAAGCCGGCTAGACAGGAAAACATCAGATGCTGCTCCCAATGCTACACTCAGTTTTTCAGAAATTAGTCGACTTTATGGCCAGAAGAGATCATTAGAGCATCTAATCTGACCCCCTGCATATCACAGGCCTCCTGTATGACACAATAGCTACTTTTGGAGCAAACACATTCCAGAAAGGCATCTAGTCTTCATTAAATGACATCAGGAGATGGACAATCCACCACTTTCCTTGGTAGCTTGTTCCTGCGGTGAATCATCCTGGCTGTTGAATATTTGTGTCTTATTTGTAATATGAATTTGTCTCTTTTCACCTTCCAGCCACTGGGTCTTGTTATGCCTTTCTCTGCTAGATTAAAGAGTCCTTTAATACACAACCTTTTCTCTCCATTAAGGCCCTTCAACACTTCAATGAAGTCACCTTTCAATCTTCTTTTGATAAGCTAAACAGGTTGAGCTCATTCAATAGCTCACTAGAAGGCATTTTTTTCCAGCCCTCAGAACATTTGTCATCAGACTCCTGAAATTCAACTGGATGTGGTTCTTGTTCTTCTGCACAACACAGCTCCTGGAGAAGAGGGATCTGCAAATGTACATTCATTTGATACCTTTGTTTAACTGATGAAAACATAAACTAGACACTTAGAGGATTGGAACTGATTTCAGCTGATGGACAGCTTCGCTAGGTTTTTATGCATTTGGACAGCGAAATGTTGAGTGTTTACATTGATATCAAGCACTCCTGTATAGAGGAACCCCTGAACATAATGGAGAATGGAAATGGAAATGTTTTTCTTTTTTTTAAAAAAAGAAAGAGGGTTATAAGACAACAGGGGGGTTTGAACTGAGGACTACTTGAACTGTAGTCAAGCACTCTAACACTGAGCAATATCCCCATGACAACAGGAGTATGGAATCGTGATGTCCAGCACTTTGAAGGACAGACCCTGCTTCATCGAGGTCCTTTGCCATTCCCAGACCACAGGTGGTTTTAAAAATGGGGTTTGATTAAACTTCTTAAATGTGGCAAACACCACAGCTTGCACACCCACCGATATAGCTTCTCCCACTGACATAGCTGCCACCTCTTGGGAAGTGGATTAACTGCACCCACAGAAAAACTCTCTCCCATCAGCTGGATTTGGGGAACTGTTCGGCTCCGATTCAGAGATCTGCCTGCGGGGTGTGAACCTGCCACGAGGAGCGGGAAACGCAACCAGCAACCGGAGGCGTTGGCTGAGCTCTGGGCTGCCCCCGTGTGGCCGAAGCTTAGAACTGAGCAGCGGAGTTTAAAGCTGGCGCTGGGAGTAACCTGAACACGCAGGGCACGAAAGCTCCTGCGTGTAATGCTTGTTGGGTGGGCAGCTGAGCGTAGCTGATTGCCGGAGTTCAGGGCTGCACCCTGGGGTGCTGAGCAGGTGTCTGTCATCAGGTTGGCCTTGCTATGATGGTTTCTGGGAAGTTTGGGGCCGCCAGTCTCCCTAAAGGCCAGAAAAGGAGGCTTTTAAAACTCTGGTACGAATTGCCAGTGGGACTGACCCTGTGAAGAGCCGCTGCAGCCCCGCCAGGGAGAGCCAGTCTCTCTTTGTGCAGCCCCCTCCATTCCTCAGGACAAGGGTTGTGCTCAAAGATCTGTGCCCCGTGTTTTTACCTCCGTGTGAAGCGCGCAGAGCAAATAACCCTCAGCGCCTCAGCTCAGTTCCAGGCTCCACTTCCACTCGCTCAGGCAAGATGGTGCAGACAAGGGCCGGCTTTAGGCCTATTCCACCAATTCCTCCGAATCGGGCCCCGCGCCTAAGAGGGCCCAACGTCCAGTGAGAATCCCTTCCCTGGCTAGAGGCGCCTTTTTAAATTTTACTCACCTGGTGGCGCTCTTGGTCTTCGGCGGCACTTCGGCGGCGGGTCCTTCAGTGCCGCCAAAGACCTGGAGTGAGTGAAGGACCTGCCGCCGAAGACTCGGAGCACCACCCGGTGAGTACAAGCCCCGCGCTTCCTAAAGCCGGCCCTGGTGCAGAGGAGCCCCTGGGTGGCTGTGGGCCTGGGGAGGGTGGGTTTGGATTTTTCGGCCTGACCGCTACGGGCAGCCAGGCCAAAAGTCAGATGGCCGGCTCTCCCATCCACCACGCTCATCAGGAGCCCTTAGTCGACAGGCTCGGAGAATGCGGGCATGGCCCCCCACTACCTCTCGCATGCAAAGCGAGCGCTCTGCCGCTTGAGCTAATTCCCCGCAGCTGGCCTGACTCTCAGGCACCGGGCAAAAAAAGGCAAGGGCTCTGTGGCCTTAAGCAGAACACAGCCTGAAATGGGGGGGAGGGGGGGCGCTACCCAGAGCTGGGGAAGGGGGTCCGAGTCCCAGCCACGCTCCTCGGCACAAACACCAATGCTCCCTCCCTGGAGTGTGTCTGGGCTGAGAGTTAGCCCCTGAAACAAGCACCAAGCTTCAGAAGACAACGCAGGGATAGATCACTTGACGATTGCCTGCTCTGGCCATTGCCTCTGAAGTGCCTGGCATCGGTTACTGTCAGAAGACGTGATAGTGGCCTAGATGGACCATCGGTCTCACCCAGGAGGGCCGTTCTTATCTTCACCACTTTCCTCTAACCCAAGGAAAGCCAGGAGCAGGCCCAGCTCAGCAACTCTAGCAGACTCCCTGGCCCCTGGCCCAGCATACAGCAAAACGACCCTGCCTCCGCCAGGATAGACAGCCACCGACTCCCTCTTCCAGACCAACGCAGCCCTTCCCCACTTTGGCTGTCTCCAAGCTGTCTGCGTGCTCTGCTCTGCTCCACGGCTGCCATGCTGCCCGAGATCAGGAGGCTGCGAGGTCTCACGGTCTCAGCTGAGCTGGTATCGCGTGCCACCCCGCCCATCTCCTCATTCCCTTCATGGACCCCTGGGATGTGAGTAATTCTGTATTTGAGTGGCTCTCCCTCCCGGCCAATGAGCTTGACGTAGACTAGCAGGGAGGGAGGAGGAAAGGGATTGTGCTCCAGTGAGAGCTCAGAAAGAAAGGTGCAGGTTCCCCACTAGAGCCCAGCCCAGCAGAGCAAAGCAGAGCAGAGCAGGCTGGAGAATGTGTGTCTGGGTCTGACTACTTCTCCCATGCTCTTCCATTTGAGCTAACTTCCCCCAGCTGTCTCCAGCCGCCCAGTCAGCGCAAGGGGGAGAAGGGCCGGGGAGGAAGAGCTTTGTGCTCCGCAAGGGCTGGCTTTTTGGGAAGCCAAGCGGGGAGAGGGATGGAGGCCACTGGAGGAGCTGAGCCGGCTTACTGTCCATGGCTTCTAAAAGAAGGGGAAGAGAAGGTCCTGGGGCTACCTTGCTGCTGGAGAATGCGGGCATTGATCCCGCTGCCTCTCACATGCGAAGCGAGCGCTCTACCACTTGAGCTAATTCCCCTACCCTGGCAGATGGTGTCTCGATCCATCCATTCGATAACGGAGGCCACATCGTTCCCCGCGTCAGGCAGTGACTCCTTCCAAAAGGGTCAGGCAAGGCAGGGCTTGCTGTCCACCGGCTAGCTCAGCTGGTTAGAGCATGGTGCTAATAACACCAAGGTCATAGGTTCAAGCCCCATGCTGGCCATTTTGGGAGGGAGAGGGTGGCTTCTGCTCTTTTGGCTGACTGCTAGGGATGGCAGAGGCCAAAACCAGGTGGGCAGGGAGTGGGCAAGAGCCCTGCTGGGTGCAGGCGCTGGGCAGGACCAAGCTCCTGACACCTCCTTGGGCTCCCCTCCCTGGGCTCCTCGCTCCACCTGCTGCCTGAAAGGAACTTCGAGACGGGTGAGCCCGGCTGGCTGCCTTCCAGGCTCATAGGAGGCCAGGCTTGAGCTGCCCGCCCGCGAAGCCAAAATCGCAGGCCTGCCGGCTCGCCCCCATTGTCCACAGAGGGTTGACCTGATGGCCCGAATTCTTGCCGGCCGCCAGCTCCACCCAAATGTACCCGACGCCGGATCACGCTCCCCAGCCCAAGCCACAGAGGAAGGCTTAATACTCGGCACCCCAACCTAGGGGAGAGGCTTCACACTCCGCCGGCGCAGGGTGACCTTTGGGACTTCCCTGGACACCATCCTCCCACCGCCCACAGCGAGACCCCCCAAGCCCACCCCTCTGACAGGAAGGAGCAGGAGGACCACTCCGCCCAGGGGCACCACCACTCGAAGTCAGCTTCACTTGCTTTCTCTTCTACCCCTTTCCTCCCAAGTTATGCGCGCCTCACGGGAGCCGGCCCTGGGAAGACGCAGGCACCGCACTCTGACTGGCGCAAGCCAAACGCCCACACCGAGAGTTTAGCACGGGCTCTTGAGGCACTGGAGGAACCCCATGCAGATGCACTGACGGAGCTAAGCTTTACGGCCAAGGGCCCTACCTGTGCAGAAAGCCAACTTGCTTGTGAAAAAGACTCCTCTTTCGGCTCCCCTTCCAAACTTCCAAATGCCTCCAAATGGGAAAACACACACACTGAAACACCCAAACGGTCCTAACACTGGGTCCAGGCAAAAAAGAAAAGCAAGGAAAAGCTTTCTAAATGGCCACCCTGCCAGAGTCGTACAGCTCCGCAAGTGAAACCCATGGGAGGGACATTACACAGAAAAGGGGAATGGAAAGCTGCCCAAATTGAGATGCTGTGGAAAGCTACAGCCCCATCGCTACTCCTACTCTGCACACTTCTTGCAACAGCTGATGAACGGCCAGGTGCTTTTCGCATCCAAGCCCACACAAGGGGAAGACCTTGAGAAGTTTCCCGTGGCTTGCCTGGTTCAGCTGGTCAGAGTGCGGCACTCGTGGAGGCAAGATGGTGCAGAGGAGCCCCTGGGTGGCTGTGGGCCTGGGGAGGATGGCTTTTGATTTTTTGGCCTGACCGCTACGGGCAGCAAGGCCAAAAGTCAGACGGCCGACTCTCCTGTCCACCACGCTCATCAGGAGCCCTTAGTCGACAGGCTGGGAGAATGCGGGCATCGCCCCTGTCACAGGTTTATTCCCCACTTTGAACTTTAGCGTCCACAAGATGGGGACCTGCATGGGCTCCTCTAAACTTAAATCCTAGTTTAGATCTGGTAAAGCTGCCACCATCTAGAAATTCCAGTGTCTAGCACACGTGCTGTTCCCCCAAACCTTCCCTGGAGAATGCGGGCATTGATCCCGCTGCCTCTCGCATGCAAAGCGAGCGCTCTACCACTTGAGCTAATTCCCCTACCTTGGCAGGTGGTGTCTCGATCCATCCATTTGATAACGGAGGCCACATCGTTCCCCGCATTGTTCCCTGGGGAACACAAATCCAAACTCCTTGACTCGTAACCCTAAGGGAAATAAACCATTCCCCCACCTTCTTCCCCCTCTCCTAGTTGTTGGGAAAGATACCTTGATTCAAACTCCTTGAATCAAACAAGGAGGGATTCACTTTTCCCCCTCCCCTTCCCCTGAAAATCCAAACAAGGGAAGAAATCTATCAGGTTCTAAAAAGAAAAGGATTTTATTAAAAGAAAGAAAGAAAGTACACTATCTCTGTAACACCAGGATGGAAAAACCACGAGGCATGCTGCAGGATAGCCCCTCCCCACCAAAAAGCAATGCCGTGACCCAGATTCGAACCGAGGTTGCTGTGGCCACGGGCGCAGAGTACTAACCACTATACGATCACGGCCAGGCGCTAGGGGTACAGGCAGCAGCCCAGCGGAAAATGCTCAGCTCTGCGCTCTCGGGGCGGCCACCTACCTCGCCGGCGGCCACAGGTCTTTCTCAAGCCTCCCCATTACAGTCACAGGTCAAATGCTGAGCAAAGGAAAAAAGACAGGAAGCCAATCCCATGCCTGTCCCTTTTTCTGTCTTCCTCCACCCCTGGACCAAGTCCCTCCCCGTTTGTCTGGGCCATTGTCCTCATGGCCCTGGCCAGCCTATTTCCCTTTGCCGCTCTGAAACGTGCCCCCACGTGCAGGCCCCGAAGCTGGGCCAGGGGGAGGCTTTGGCTAGGGCCAGCGTGTCCTTGTGAGGTAGTTGTCTCTCTGGAGGTGAAAGTCATCAGTTCGGGGTGCGAAGGGAAGTGGCCGTGGAAGGAGAATGCAAGGCATGTGGTGGGCTGGCCAGGGATTTCTTTGTCCCCCCTTCAAAAGGGGTCACCCTCCCCATTGGGGAATCGAACCCCGGTCTCCCGTGTGACAGGCGGGGATACTCACCAATATACTAACGAGGAAAGGGGCACAGTGAGTGGCCCCTGCTCCCACAGACCAGCTATGGTCAGCGTACACCTACACCGTCGCATGGGCCCCAGCAGGCAACAACACCCCTGGTCCTCTTCTGCTTCCCAAAGGCTTTGGCCGCAGCAACAGCCCTGGAAAGCCCTGGCCCTCCTCACCTGCCCTTGCCCAGCACGACGCCTTTCCGGGCCTACACAGCTCCTCACACAACACCCGCCTGGGACCTTGCGCTCACCTACCAGCTCAGCAGCACCTTTTTTCCTCTCAAAACCTCCTCTTGCCACCCTCCCACTTCCACACTGCACACTCACCTCATCACAAACTCACCCACGGCCCCTTTGGCTTCTCAAGCGCCTCTGGAGGGACGCAGCTTCCCAGGCACGCAGATCCGGCTGATGGCTCCCAAGTGTGCAAGTCCGTCCCCGCAGAGCTGCCCCATAGCGTGACATTGAAGAAACTGTGGAATACGGGATGGGGGTGGGGGGTAATAGGCTCCTATATAAGTAAAAGTCCAGCCAAACTGGCCTGTCCCTTTAAACATGGGACATCTGGTCACCCTGGAGCAGCCCCGCACTCCTGCTCCCCGGTTGGTGCGTTTGTAACCCAGGGGCTGAAGCCGACGCGTGAAAGGGAAGTGAGCGAGCTCGGAGCTCTCCGGCGCCACCTGCTGGGAGCAGAGGGCAATGACTGAGCGACGTCCTGGCTAATTTAAATATCACCTGGTTCTCTGCCGGGTGGCTCCACTGGAGAGCTGGGGCATGGCCTGAGTGTGGCAGCACCTTATTTGCATATTAAAAGCGGCAGTTTGGGGCCATTGGGGTAAAATATGAGTAAGTTTTGGGGTTGGGCCCCACATGTTTAGTGCAGGCTGTGGGGAGCTGGGCTGAGCAGAGCCTGCCCCGACGGGGAGTGTGTGTGGTCACCCTGAGCTTGGAGCGTGTTGCCAGACATGGGGAAGGGGCTGTGGGGGGGGGAAGGTAGGTTGGTTTTCCTGTTTTTGGAGGAGTTTCTTATGTAAATTGAGAGTTGGCTTGGGGGAGGGAAATTGCGACTCTTTCTTTGGGGGTTGTTGGGAGGAGTGACAGAAATGTTCTTGGTGGTGGCTGCTGCTGTGGGGCATAGGACAGGTGGAGGCGTGGCTTTCTGGGTGCTTGAGATCAGGGGCGGTTCCTGGTTGGCTGGTGCCTTGGCCTGCCTAGTGTTTTCTTACAGCTGATCTCCCATTGGCCCTCATGTGGGGTGTGTCTCTGAAAGCTGGTCTCCCATTGGGCCCTCCCCAACTGATGTTTCTGACAGGCTCATCTCCCATTGGTGACGTTGTCTGATAGCAATGCGGGGCGGAGCCGCCAGGGCCTTGTGCGCTCAGAGCTCAGCGCTGCCCGCGAGAAGCGGCGCGAGGCCGCGCGGGGCCGGGTCCCGCTGCCGGGCGGAGGAACCGAGACCGCAGCAGCGGCGCCGCCTCCCGCCTGGCGAGAAGCCGCAGCACCGGGGGGGTAACAGGGCGCGAGGGGCTTCCGCGCACGGCTCTTTTCTGCCGGTCGCGGGGTGACGGTTCCTGCCCTTTGGGGCCGCGGGGTCCTGATGGCAGCTGGGGGCTCTGGCGTCCGCCCATGGCGGCTGGGAGCTGCGGGGCCACCTGCAATGGCCGGGGGCTGCGGCTTCTCCTCACCCCCCCCCCCGGTGACTGGGAGCTCCCGGCTCTGCCTGCGGTGTCTGAGCGCTGGGGGCTCCTCTCCTGCCTGGGGCGGCCGGGAGCTCCAGGGTCTTCGGCGCTGCAGGGTCTGTTAGCAATGACGTGGGGCTGCAGGGTCCTCCCGCCATCAAGGCCTGTTGGGAAATCCTGGGTCCATCCGCAGCAGCTGGGAGCTCTGGGGTCCACTCGTAGGAGCTGCAGGGTCCATACGCAGTGGGGTGGGGCTGTGGGGGCTCCCCGGCCACCCATGGCTGCTGGGAGCTCCAGGGTCTGCCTGCGGGAGCTGTGGGGAGATGAGGGGTTTGGGGTGGAGGAGGGGGCTCCTGGCTGCAGGGTGGGGCCGAGGGATTCAGAGTGCAGGAGGGGGCTGTGGGTTGAGACAGGGGGTCGGGGTCCAGGACGGGGTGATGGCTCTGGGGTGGGGGCAGGGATGAGGGGTTCCAGGTGTGGGAGGAAGCTCTAGGCTGGGGCAGGGGGGTGAGGGCTCTGGGGTGCAAGAGGGGGCTCTGGATTTGGGGGTGTTCAGGGCTGGGGCAGGGGGTTGGGGTACAGACTTACCTCAGGCGGCTCCTGGTCAGCGGTGCAGCAGGGGGGACCTACTGGCCAGTTCCAGGGTGCAGTGCGGTGCCCTAGGACACGTAGGGACCAGCCTGCCTGAGCCCCGCAGCATGGCTGACCGGACTTTATAACCCAGTCATCCCACTGGGAGCTCCAGGGTCCCCCTGTCACATGTGGTGGCTGGGAGCTCTTGGATCCACCCACAGCAGCTGGGAGCTCTGGGGTCCATCCGTGGTGGCATGGGCCTGTGGGAGTCCCTTCCGCCACTGGTGGCTGATAGCTGTGAGGCCCCCACCGGCCGACAGCTCCAGTCTTGCTGCCCCAGGGCTGAGGTGGAAAATGTCACTGAGATCTCGGAAAGTCACAAATTCTGTTACCCCCTTTATATAATCTTAGCCTTAATAGTTGTTGACTGTCCCGCTCAATCTAGAGGTCTGCTCTAGCGCAGATGGGACAGGGAAGACAGAAGCTCACCCCCCAGCACAGGTTTGGGCAGAAATGGCTCTTGGGCTATTTGCTGAGCATGCAGAGGACTTGTCCAGGCCGGTGGAGCAGCTCAGCCAGATGAGGAGCTGGAAGAAGGAGACCTGAGCAGCCTGGACAGCCCACTTTTTCTCCACAGCCACTGCTTATCAGCAGCATTCCTCCTCCTCCTCCTCAGTGAGACCAAATCTAAGCACCTAGACAGCTGGTCTGTCCGCTGCACCCCAATCCCTCATGCCTGAGCCTCCCTGCCAAGTCCTGTACCTGGCTCCAGAGAATTGTCTCACATCTCACTGGGAACTCGACTTCTTGTGCCCAGAGAGTCTCGGCCCCCCTCAGTAGAGGACCTGAGAAACACAGTGTCTGCCTTTTCCAAATCAGTGCTTGGAGAGGTTTTGTTCCTGTGACCACGTGGCCTAACGGATAAGGCGTCTGACTTCGGATCAGGCGATTGAGGGTTCATGTCCCTTCGTGGTTGTGCTTGTGCAGTTTTACCTTTGTGCTGAACGTCCTGCTCCCTTCAGGGCTGGAACTTCTTCTTGGCCGCTCAGGCCAATGCTCTGGCTTCAGCTAGAGCCCCGGGAAGGAGTTGGGGGGTGGGCGTCACAAAGGCTGGGGCATGAGCCCCAGGTGCTTCCAGTCTCACCTTTGCCGTTCCTGACTTGCCAAAGAAAATGGGTGGCTGCCCGGGCTAGCGTGTGGAGCAGTTTCCCTCTTCCTGTCCCCTGTCCCTGTGCTTGAGGGGGTTGCTACATAGCACCTTGGGAGCCTGGGTGTTTCTCTGCTTCTCGCCCGCTGGGGAAAAGCCTCTTGGGTAAAATCTCCTGCCCCACTGCCAAAGTCAGCACCTTGAGTGGAAATGGTAAGAGGCCCCACCAGGGGGGCTGGCCCTGATTTCCTACCAACTTCTCATGTTGGCCACATCAGCAGCTGGCTGTGGGTGATTTTCAGTGGGTGTTTGCCTTGCCAGGGAGCAGGGAGCAGCCTGGCTGGGTGTCTCTGTGGCTGTCTGCTGGCCACGCATAGGCATGGTTCTCCTCTCCTCTGGCCCTGCCCTCGGTTGCTCTGTGGCTTTTAAGCTTCCCTTGGAGCTGTCAGCACCAGCCGCCTCTGTCCTAGGTGCCCAGAGGAGGAGAGGTGTGCTGGGCTCCAGCCTGGGACTCTTCCTCCCTCCTGCCTTTCCCTGACTATGAAACCTGGCCCTGACCCTCCTTCCTTCAAGCGCCATGTGGGCAAGAGGAAAAGTGTGGTAGAAAGCACAAGGGCCAAACTTGTGGGCATCAGAAATCCCAAACACCCAGTCAAACCATAGTCACTTCTAGATCCCATTCCAACCAAAGACCTGGCTCCAGTGGGTATGAGTCACTCAGCACAAGGTAAACAACTCATTCTTATACAGCTGGAGACAGGAAAGCACTTGGTTCTCCAGGGATTTACCACAAGGTCCCACTGAGATTTGAATTCAGATTTCAGCATGCCAACCATTACACCGTGGGACCAGCTTGTGCTAGTTTCTCTGAACATTGGTGACCCTGTCATAGAATACCAGGCTTGGAAGGGACCTCAGGAGGTATCTAGTCCAACCCCCTGCTCAAAGCAAGGCCAATCTACAGACAGACTTTTGTCCCAGATTCCTAAGTGGCCCCCGCAGGGACTGAGCTCACAAACCTGGGTTTAGCAGACCAATACTCAAACCACTGAGCTCTTCCTCCCTCACAGGGCTGGTTTGTGTAAGGGGACTGTTGGCACTTTACTAAAACTGAGTGGGGTTTTTTGGTTGGCTAGTTCCCAGTCCCAATAGAAGGGGGAAGGGCCAATGGGAAATCAGGACTCTGAGACTGACAGGCCCCTGGGGCAATGGTCACCAATTGGTAGGGAACAAGTGAGAATTTGTTAATGAGTAAAATTCCTGGTGAAAATTGGCAAAGCTGTGGAGAGTTTGAAAAGTTCCAGTGAATTTACACATGAAGATACAAACAGAGAGACAACTAGAGAGAAAGAGAACATCACAGACTGCACAGGCCCACACAGACCTAAACAAAAACCAAACCCACACAGCACACAGAGCCATATACACATAAGGGAAAGCCACACAAAACATAGAACAAATCCACACCAAAAAATACAGCAAAAGCCCACAACAGGAAAGCACAAAAGCCACATACCAAAAGAATACTTAGCAAAAAACAATCTGCATGCAAAAGTCATACACACACACACACACACACAAACACACACAAAACTATGCAAGGCATCCACAAAAATCACACAGGACCCACATGCACATCAACACGACAGACAACAAAAACCCAACATACAGAAAGCCAGGCAGGGTTTGAGTCTCACAGCGAAGAGGGTGAGCACACAGGTGGTTTGGGGAGCAAAGACTGAGGGGGAGTCGGGGGCAGTGCTCTGGGCTCTGCCTGACCCCTCCTGACACAGGCGGCTGGTGGAGAGCAGAGCCTGGTAGATCTGTGGACTCTGCCCTGCTCTCTGTAAAGCAAGGGGACCTCGGTGTCTTCTGAGCTGCAATTGTATTTTCTGCAGGGCAAAATGATTGGCAGAAGCCATTTGCTTAAAGGAAACTAGTGCTGTAGGTAAGGTTTGAACTCACAACCTCAGCATGACTCCACTCAGCACTGCTCTGTAAGTACTGGGCACTAACCCATTGCACCACTGGAGCCTGCTTTCAGGAGCTTGTCTCCCTGTTTCATGGATGGATTAGCGGAGGGGGGGGGGGTTGCATTAGCTAAAACAAATCCATATTAAAGGCTGCAGGATGGCAGCAGCAGAGGTGGGGAGCCTCCTTCCATGTGATAGAGCTGGTTCCCCCTTCCGTTGCTGAGGGGAAGGTTGGTGCTTTGAGCCCACCCGGTGCTGGAATGTCTCATGGGTGAGATTAATGGGACTCTTGGGAAGGGAAGTATTTTCTATCCCTGCCTAGCTCCATTGGTCTCCTGTGGCCCTTTCGGCTCTCTGCTCCCCTGTTGGGGAGATGCAGAGACAAGCCCCCATCTGGGTGAGTCACCGAGAGGCTGTGTCCCATGGCGTGTGTGGGGGAGAGGGGGAGGGGTGGGATGGGGCTCAAGGGGAGAAGGTTGTGTGTGACAGTGTGGGGGGGAGGGGGAGGGGGAGGGGGAGGGTGTGTTCCTTAGGATAGAAATAATGGAAAACACAGGGGCAGTGACAGCGAAGCCCCGTGTCTGAGTGTTATGACCCTGTGTGGTGCCGCCGTTCACCTTCCCCTCCTATGGGCTCAGCTTTCATTGAATCCAGCATTTTTTCACCTGTCCTCACCACAGAGGTGTCCCACATGCCTCAGCTACCGAGTGTCCCTCTTAGAGACGCCGAGGACTGGAACTGATTTCAGCTGCTGGACAGGTCTGCTAGGTCTTTATTCATTTGCACAGGAAAATGCTGAGTGTTTAAATTCATTTCAAGCCCCCTGCCCCCCTTCAGCGAACTCCTGAACATACTGGAGATGGGTCTGGAAATCGATTTTCCTTTGAAAAAGTTTTTAAAGGGAATCACTTGGATTGGAACTACAAACCTATTATCCGACAAGGAAACATTCACCCACTGACCTACACTCACAACAGAGAGTGTCCTGTATAGCCCAGAGCAGGAACAGTTTTTAACCTGGGGCTTAGTAAACTTTATCTCTATACAAACACCACAGTTTACAAACTCCCCACCCCCACTCTGTGTCCCCAGAGCACAACAACAACTCTCCTTGGGGCACACACAGCTCCCCAGCTCCCTGCCCGTCAGTCTCTCCAGCATTGCTCCAATCCCTTAAAGCAGGGTCTCAACCACAATTTACCTTAGGGCCAGTGCCAGTCCTCCAGTCCTCCCAGTGGGCCAATAATGTCACTCATACTGCCCAGAACCTGCCCCCCAAAACTCTGCCCCTCACCTGCCTAAGGCTCTGGGAGGGAGTTTGTGTGGGGGGAGGAGGTCTAGGGTGCAGGCCCTGAGCTGGAGATTGGGGTGCAGGCTCTGGGGGGAGTTTGGGTGCAGAGGGGTGAGAGGCTGGTCTCTGGGAGGGAGTTTGGGTGGGGGAGGGGTTCTGGGGGGCAGGCTTTGGGAGGGAGTTTGGGTGGGGGAGGGGTTCTGGGGTGCAGGCTCTGGGCTGGAGTTTGCAGCACTGTAACAAGGGTGAGGTGAGTGAGGCACTTGCCTCGGGCGCAGAAAGTGGAGGGGCGCAGCTCTACCCCGATCAGCGGCGCTTCGGTGGCAGCTCTACCGCTGCTGCTTCTTTGGCAGCAATTCGACAGTGGCTCCTTCCCTCCGAGAGGGACTCAGGGACCCGCTGCCAAATTGCCACCGAAGGATGAATGAAGCGGCGGTGGCAATTCAACGGCAGGTCCTTCCCTCCAACAGGGACTAAGGGACCTGCCGCCAAAGAGCCTGGAGCCGGCCCTTGCCTCAGGCACAAAAATTCCTTGTTATGGCTCTGGGATTTTGGGTGCCGGGTGCAGGCTCTGGGCTGGGGCAGGGGGTGGGGGAACAGGAGGAGGGGTGGGGGTGCAGGCTCTGGGAGGGAGATTAGGGTGGGTGGGAGGGTGTGTGTGGAGGGAGGGGGTGCAGGCTGTGGGAGGGAGTTGGGGGCAGGCGTGTGTGGAGAGGGGTGCAGGCTCTGGGAGGGAGTTTGCAGGGAGGAGGATGTATGTGGGGAGGGGATGGTGGTGCAGTCTCTGGGCTGGGGAAGGGGGTAGGGAGAACAGGAGGAGGGGTGGGGGTGCAGGTTCTGGGAGAGAGTCAGGGGTGCAGCGCTCACCTGGGGATCCAAGGCAGGGCGAGCTGGGGGGCCTCTGTGTGCTGCTGCCCCCAGGCATCACCCCTGCAGTGTCCCATTGGCTGCAGGGGCTCGGGACGGGGGCAGCGCGCAAAGGCACAGACCCACCCTGCCCTGCCATGCGGAGGGGCCGGCAGCCACTGGAGCGAGCAGGCAGATGCTGCTCAGCTCCGCTGCACTGCCGGGGCCCCTGGGGGGGGGCGGCGCCTGGGGGCGGCAGGTGGGGCCAAGGGAGTTACCTGGTCCCAAAACTGCTGGAGCCCCACGGGCGAGACCTGGGAACCAGGACTGCCAGCTAGACAAACACCATTAGAGGAGGCGTCCCTCTCCCGGTCAAAAACTGATCTTCCTCCTTCAGTTCAGTGACAGCCTGAATTGTTCCTTATCCCGGCAGAGCCGGAGGACTGAAAGCAGCAACATCAAACCCCTGTGTAGCTCGCAGGAATGAACATAAACACTCCCTGGTATCTGAGGAGATGTTCAGCTTTGCCCTTGGTCAACTACAAGGCTACAGGGAAAGGAGGTGGCACCAGGTATAAAGAGTGAAACACGACACATCATAGTTATGCCCACGGTGGCTGCAAAATCTTTTGATGTACTTCTTCTTATCAGCAGTGTATTGTTTTCTCTGGAGCCTAGGCCTTGACCAAGAAATTTGTACCTTGATAAAATAATCGACTGCCCCTGGTGAAGGCAGTGGACTTGACACCCACTGGGGTGTCCCTACACAGGTACAAGTACTAACAACAGTGGCTGCCTTTTAGCCATAGATTTTAATCAGGGCAATAAATTGAAACAAACCCCTGTTAAATCATTTCTCAGCCCGAGTCCTTCACTCACATTCCTTAGGTCATTAGGCCACCATGTGGAGTTTCATTTCCTGCCTCAATTTCCTTTGCATAGATCCATGAACAGCAAAATCTTCCTGGGTCTCTTATCTGAGCCAGGGCGTTTGATTCCAGTGAACCCTTCTCTCCTGCAATGGCGATGGTCAGACAGAGGGGACGTGGCACCTGCATCCCGGCCAGGGAGATATTGGCTCGGCTCTTTCTTTCTGCTGCTGTTGTTAGTCCATGAAACATCAAGGGTGGAATGCAAGGCTGAGTTCATGCACCAGCCCTCAGTGCCCCAGAGAAATCCTGCCGCCTGCTATTGGAACGATGTGCTGGAGATTTGACTAGGAAAGGGACTGTCTGAATTGTCAGAGTGGGGAATGAACAACAATCTACAGCAATGTCGTTCACACAAACACACTCTAATCCTGCTCCAGCCGGAAGGGAAATGGGCAGGAATTCTCGCTGTTCAGCCCAGGACACACTTACACTAATGCAGCCATGAGTGTGCTGGGGAAGCTGGTCTGAGCAAACAATTTGAAGTGACAATTCAGTGAGAACAGAATCATCATGTAGTGAAAGGGGGTGTATGTCAAGTAGTTGTGGCTGAGTGGTTAAGGTGATGCACTAAAAATCCATCGGGGTCTCTCTGTGCAGGTTTGAATTCTGCCAACTATGCAAGCACTGTGCTGTTGTTGCTATTGTTATTATTGCACTGTTGTTATTATTGTAGTCTTAGTACCTGAGCATCCACAGTGCGAACTGGAGCCAGAGCTAGTTTCAGTCTGTCTACACTTAAAATGCTGCTGTGGCACTGCTATAGCACTTTGGAGTAAACAGTGACTGGAGGCGTTTTCCCATCCCTGTAATAGCTGCATGGACAGAACAATTCTTCCTTTTCTTAAGCACTATCTAACCAGGGCTTAGGTCACTGTAACTATATGGGTGGAGGGGGGGTTTCATACCCTGAGAGACGTCGCTCTGCCAGTTCAGTGCCCAGCGTACACCAGCCCTTAGATCCCTCTTGGTATTTCAATGCAGGCACTGACCTGTGAAAGGAAAACATCAGCTCACAAACACACAGACTGAATTCCCCACATTTAATCTCGCTGCACTTTCCAGAAAGTCACAAAATTCAATTCATTCTTGCTAGGACAGAGAAAAAATAAGTGACACTAAGTTTTTAGCTTGGTTAAATAAAATTAAGTGTTTAATTAATATAGTAAAATCTGTACTGATTCCTCTAACTAACACCACAGCGTGAAATAGGAACAGAGACAAATCTTGTCGGTGACGAATAATTTCGCAAATGATCTTCCCATTATTAATTTCCACACTGCCCCCACTGGAGGTCTGGGCATCTCCAATGCCATTGCTCTGCATTCACCTTCCCCTTAGAATTGTTCTCAGACATTCGCCTTCCTCTGCAGCGTGGGGCACAGGTCACTTGCTGGCAGGGCCGCCCAGAGGGGTGGGCAAAGGGGGCAATTTGCCCCGGGCCCCGGGCTCCGCAGGGGCCCCCAAGAGAACAGCGGAGGCTCCTCTCAGCACTGCTTTATAAGTACTGTGCGCTAACCAATTGCGCCACTGGAGCACCTGTTAGCTGCTTTTTTCCCAGTTCCCTAAGTTGATACAGGCAAGGAGTGACCCCAAAACATTCTCAGTGGGGTTGAGAGCAGGTAGCGACAAGTGTTGGTACTTGGTGGGGTGGATCCTTTTTAAGGCTTCCAGGCCCCATTTGACCCTTTTGTTCTTCCCTGTGTAATAACCGAGCTGGTTAAGACTCAATGGAGAGTCTTGCTGCAGACCAACAGATCTGAAATCACTGAGAACCAGCTCTAAGCGTTAGTCCTGCTTTGGGACAGTGTCTCTCATGCAAGAAACTGCCCAGTCTGCGCTAGCAGTGAGGCTCCCTCACTAACAGCTGAAATCAGGGAGAGCTGTGTGAAGTGCAGGGCCCCAGGGGTGCCTGAACAGGGGGGAACAACACCCGAGGACTTTAAAAAATGGGAGGGCTCTGCTTTGCCACTTTATAATGACCGTAAGGGCGAGTGAGGGGGGGAGGGGACGGAGAGCAGTGAGCGGGAAGTGGGGTCTTGTGGGAAGAGGCAGCGTAGGAGTGGGTCCTCGGGGAGAAGGGGTGGGGCAGGGGCGTGGTGTTGAGTGGAAGGGGTGGGGCTACTCTTTGGGCTCTGGTGGCTGCTACTTTTAGGGAGCCTGTTCCGCTCCTGGTGGGACCACAAGACGTCCCAGAGCAGAGAGGGTGGCCAGCAGAGCGGTGACAGGAGGGAACGGCAAGTGACCAGCAATGTGGCCAGACAGCGGAGGGAGAAAGGGGCTTTCCCCCCCGGAGGTGAGAGGTGAACTCTGGGTTTTCACTGACCCAGGACAGCACCTGTGGGTGAGGTGCAGTGAAGGGAGGGGCACATCCACAGAGCTTCTGGTGTCTGGATTGAAGAGCCTGAGGCCAAAGGCCACTGTCCAGCGCGCTGTGAGTGGGTGTTTTGCTCATAGTGTTGAGTTATGAATCCTGATTGTGGTGTTTTCCCAAGTTAATACAAGGTGATTTTCCTCCTTTTTCTTAAAGTTTCTTTTCTACACTCAGTGCGTGTGAGTGGGGAAAGTATCGCCTCTTAGAGGCACCCAGTGGCCGGGGTTAGTTTCCCCAGGTTACTGGGTGGGGGCTTAAGCAGACTGTGTGTTGTATTGTTGAAGAGGAGCCCCAAGCACCCAAACAGCGAATTGTAACTTCAGCCTTCAGAGTAAGAGCCAGAGGTGCTGCCAGCTGAGCTAGCCAGGCTGCCTAAACGTATTAACCCCTTTCACCACAAGAGCAAAGACCGGGTACTTCTGTGCTTCTCAGCAACTGGGAAAAAGCCTCTTGTGGGAAATATCTCCTGCCCCACCGCCAAAAGGAGCCCCTTGAGTGGGAACGGTCAGAGCCCCCACCTGCTTTCCAACCACCTTGTGATGCCGGCCGTAGAATGAATGCTGGTCTGTGGGTGGCCTTCAGTGGGGGTTTGGCATGGCAGGGAGCAGGCTGGCTGAGTGTCTTTGTGACTGTCCGCTGGCCACACATAGGCATGGTTCTCCCCTCCTCTGGCCCTGCCCTTGGTTGCTCTGTGGCTTTTAAGCCTTCCCTTGGCGCTGTCAGCACCAGCCGCCTCTGCTCCAGGTGCCCAGAGAAGGAGAGGTGTGCTGGGCTCCAGCCTGGGACTCTTCCTCCCTCCTGCCTTGCCCTGACTCTGAAGCCTGGCCCTGGCCCTCCTTCCTTTAAATGCCATGTGGGCAAGAGGAAGAGTGTGGCAGCTGCAGGGACCAAAGGTGGAGCAGTGAGAAACCACCATATGGTCAACCCACAGGAATTTCTAGCCAAAGTGTTAAGTTCTAAGACCCCAACCTATAGCCACCAGCACATTGAACCCGACAGACTAAAGACCTATCTCCAGTGGGCATCAGTCACCCAGCATAAAGGTAGCCAAGCACATTGGGCTCCAAGGCTTTGCAGCAAACTAACACATCTCCATGAGGTCCCACTGAGATTTGAACTCAGATTCCAGGATTCAAAGTCCTGAGTGCTGCCCATTACACCATGGGACCTACTGCTGTTTCATTTATTAGACCCCTATGACTCTTGGCTCGTTTGCACGGTGCACTTATTGCTTCCCACCAGCGGCTTCCTCTCGCAGGACTCTGTCTCCTCCTCCAGCGACTGTGGTCCTGCACTATCAGATCCACGGGTCCTGCCCTGAGTCCCTTCATCCCCCTGCTTTGTCTCCATTCCCTGCAGGCTGCAAAAATGTCAGGGGAGGCTGCTCCTCCCTTCACTTGGTGCTTCCACTCATATCGGCCAGCTGCAGCCTCAATTCCTGGAACTTGGCCAGCTGTCGCTTGATCTGATCGTACAATCACACGCTGACTGGCTCCCCTGCCTGGATGCTCTTGTGGAAATCCCACAGGTGATGCTGCAGGACTTGGCATCGCTGGGTTCTTTAATGTTGTGGTGTTACCCCAGCCGCCGGAACAAAGCCCCCAACTCCTCCCTCACCGACTCCCATCAATCCCCCTGGTTGCCATAGAACCCTCTGATGCTTTCCCGTTCTGCCAACACCGCCAGGCCTCGCCGCCCTGCTCCTTTATCTTGCAAGCTCTGGATGTTCAGCTTCCAATATCCTCTGCCGTGGGTCAGGGAATTGCCCACATCGAGCACACGGTGAGAGCTGTGTGATCCGAACTATCCATTGGCTCCACCCTGCACTGGGCTGTCGACATGCTCTCCTTCACGGAAATCCGGTCAATGCGACTCCTGGCCTGTCCCCGCAGAAAGGTGTATCCCCTCTGCGGCCGGTGTGAGCTCGGGTCAGAGGAATAGGAGGTTACTGCCTGCCCTCCACTGGTTCCACTGTGCAGAAACATGTTCTCTAAACCGACCTGGCTATAGACCTGCACCAGGTAATGGTTGTTGTAAAAACGTTTCCTCTGACAGTTGGGAAAATGGGACTAGCAGTCCTCAGGCTGGCTGACACCATTAAAATCCACCCCCGCCACACACACACCAAACACTGTGTGGCCCAAAGGAAGGGAGCCAGTTCCTACTATAGATCTTTCCTTTCACGCCTTAACTGGGGACCATACACACTTATATAGCCATAGCCAGTGCTGCAGAGCACAAAGTCCACCAGTAATGCCCTCCCTGGTCGGAGCTCCACCACCTTCTGTACTCACACCATGAATGTGAAGAACAAGACTCCAGCCCCATCATTCTTCCCTGGCCTGGAGGACCAGAGTGATGGGCCCTTCCACCAATCACCCTCTGCCCATCGAGCTACCCTAGAGTTGTTAATGTGCATTTCCTGAACACCCACCATGGCCAAGTCCAGCTGCTGCTCCAAGGCACTGAACATCAAGTGCCTCTTCCTGGGCCCCCAAATCCCTGCCGCCACCTTCCACAGGGCCTCTTTCACAGATGCCCCTTCCAGGGCACTGCCCTCACTCAGCTGCACAGAAGTTTTCATCCTCTATTCCTGCCTGTCACTGCCCAGCACCTCCTCTGGCACCATTCCTGAGGGCCACCCTGCCTCACTCTTTTCCTGCCATATTGGGTCTACCAATAACTCATGTAGGAGAGACAGCTCCTGTCCCTCATTGTTAAAGGTCAGGCCAGCCAACTAGGGGCAGAAGCCCACAGTATCTTTTTTTACTGCAGAGCCCAAGCTCAGGGACTCACCTTGGGTGCAGGCACTGCTGTGCTCCCAGAAAACAATCCACCACTGTGCGAAGAGGGACAACAGGGCCTGCCAACGCCTGGGATTGAACCAGGGACCTTTAGATCTTCAGTCTAATGCTCTCCCAACTGAGCTACTTTGGCAGATGGGTGGGAACATTTTGGCCTGTTGCTTCTCTGCCTGAGATGTTTTTGCAGCAGTTGCACACAAAAAGGACGTCATTGTGAGGTGCCCATGAAGACAAGACTCGCTTTTGCCTGCCTTGCTCAGCTTGACTTGCTGCCTCACCCTGTTCCTGCCCTAGTTCCTGGGTTGACCTGGTGGTGGAAGGGGACTGGGGGCCAGTGGTGCGGGGAGGAAGTTGAGCTGGACCCTGAGCTAGACTAGACCCTGGCGGTGAGAGTCTGGCCACCACCTGCCACCACACCCTGTTGTCCTGGCTTCCCCCACTGGGCGTCATTTCGGGAGGGAAGTGGGGCTTCTGCCTCCCCTCCCCGATTTTCACACCGCAGAGGAGAGCGAACAGGAAAACGACAGGCTGCTCCACACCCCCACCGGAGGAACCCGACATAACCTCAGGATTAAGACCTAAGGACTCAGGCTGAGAACTGATATAACTCCACTCATCTGGGATTTAACAACTTGTCTTCCACGGAGCAGGGCCAGATCCAGCATTTTTCCTGCCCCAAGCGGCAAAAAATAAAATAAAAAATAAAATCCACAATCGATGGCAGCTCTACCATTTTTGGCAGCAAGTCTTTCCCTCCGAGAGGGACTGAGTGGGCCAAATTGCCGCTGAAGAGACGGACGTGCCTCCCCTCTCCATTGGCTGCCCCAGGCACCTCCTTGCTGCGCTGGCAGCACCACATGATGTAGCAGGCGATAGCTAGCCCTGGTGGGGCACATGACCCCTCACACGCCCTCTGCAAGTGTTGCCTCTGAAATTAGGAAAACTGGCGAGTTGAAGACACAGCTGCACACCCAGGAGAAAGCCCAGCACGACACGCCCAGGGTGAAGGGGGTGCTAAAGCCTGGTATCAAACCAGAAACCTTCAGATCTTCAATCTAATGCATTCCCACATGAGCTACTTTGGCAACAACCAGACCCACCACGAAGGCTTAATACACGAGCCGCAACACATGCTGGGAAGATTTAAATCTGGATGTCACAATGCAGGAGACAAGCAGTGGACTTGGCCCCGAGGGGCAGGCTGGGTTCCCTATATCCCAGTCACTCAAGCCAGCACCTGCCCCCTCCCAAGCTGTCACTAGCGCCCCCAGGTCTGCAAGACAAGAGCAGCGGTTCTCACTGGAACAACTCCACCCACAGCTCGCAGGCTCCTCCCAAGCCTAAAGCGGAAAACCATCTTGCCAGAAAACCGCCCACTAGGACTCACCATTGCTTCTTTTCCTTCCACCCAGAACCCCACTTCTTCTCCTGGGCTGCAAGTAGCCACCCCTGGGAAGCCAAGAGGCAGGCACAGGATTCTACCTCCCAGCAGCCAACCGCACCTCCCCAGGCTTTGCAGAACGACTGGTGACGCTCTACTAACCCCACTTAGCCGCACTGAGGCGCTTAGCTTCTGCCCTGCCTTCCTCAGCTCGACTTTCCTTTTTTGCCCCATTCCTGCCTCACTTCCTCCTTTGGCAAGTCACGCAGAGGAGGCAGCAGAAAGAGCCAGCCGCCATAAGCCAATCTCCAAGGGCAGAGGAGACCAAGCCACAAGGCTTCAAAAGGTGACTGGCCAAGATCCTCTAGCTTCCCCCTGGCAATGCCAAGGCTTTTTCTCAGCTTATTTCACCACCCTCTGCCATGCAGGAGTTGGGGTTATCACAGAGATAGGCCAGTGGTAGCAGTAAGAGCGCCTTGCTAGACAGAGAGAAAAAGTGAACCCATCTATTCCTGCCTGGTTTCAAACCAGGGACTTTTTGCATGTTAGGCAAATGTGATAACCACTACACTACAGAAACGCTGTGGCAGTGTTTGCTCCCTCCCTTCATAAGAACAGCCATACTGGCTCAGACCAAAGGTCCATCCAGCCCAGTATCCTGTCTGCCAACAGTGGCCAATGCCAAGTGCCCCAGCGGGAGTGAACCTAACAGGTAATGATCAAGTGATATCTCTCCTACCACCCATCTCCACCCTCTGACAAACAGAGGCTAGGGACACCATTCCTTACCCATCCTGGCTAATAGCCATTCATGGACTTAACCTCCATTAATGTATCTAATTCTCTTTTAAACCCTGTTATAGTCCTAGCCTTCACAGCCTCCTCAGGCAAGGAGTTCGACATGTTGACTGGTGCTGTGTGAAGAACTTCCTTTTATTTGTTTTAAACCTGCTGCCTATTACTTTCATTTGGTGTTCCCTAGTTCTTATATTATGGGAACAAGTAAATAACTTTTCCTTATTCACTTTAGGGTGTGGGGTCTGGGCTGGGCTGACTTTAGTCCCAGGCTGGGGTCTCCTGAATGGTGGGAAACATCCTTGGCTGCTACCCAGGGACAGCAGCTACTGGTGACATACCAGGGCTGGGATGAGAGGGGAATGTTACATGGACTTTATCATACAGGCCCCATCCTGCTTCTCAGAGCCCACAGGTGAGAATCTAGAGAAGAGTGACTCATTTCTCAGCTGCATTCTCAGGAAAAGCCAGTAGCCATCCTTGACCAGACACCCAGGAGAGCAGCCACGGCAGTTCTGCGGAGAGCTCTGGCTGCCAGGGAACCAGCTAGGAGAGGGAGTGCTGGGGGCTCTGCAGTTTTTGCAGTGGGGCTGTCTCAGGAGTCACAGGTGGCTTTGTTGTGGGGGTGGGGAAGTAGGGACTACAGGGTGTGAGGCTGGCTGAAATGAAACTGCACAAAAAACCTCTCCCTTTGCTCCAGCTATGGCCCTACTTTGGCCTCTCCCCCTTTCATAAATATCTCCATATCTACTCCAGGTCTCAGAAACCCCCTCTCTCCCATGGGTATTTTCACAGTTTCTTCATTTTTTCATGGAGAGAGAGAGAAAAAACAAGCCTATTAATTTGAGCTACCGACACAGTTCACAGCATGAAATACACAATTTTGTGTTCAATGAGTTGTGTTCAAATTGGAAATATACCAATCTCCTCGAATGGACCTTGAAAGGTCATTGAGTCCAGCCCCCTGCCTTCACTAGGCAGAACCAATTTTTGCCCCAGATCCCTAAGTGTCCTTCTCAAGGATTGAACTCACAATCCTGGGTTTAGCAGGCCAATGCTCAAACCACAGAGCTATCCCATCTCTCCAACTAACACTATTATTAACACTAATATCGCTGTAACCAGTGCCATGGAGCACAAAGCCCAACAGTAATTAGCTCCCTGGTTGGAGCTCCACAACCTTCTGTACTTGCACCGCGAATGTGAAGAACAAGACTCCAACGCCATCGTTCTTCCCTGGCCCAGAGGACCAGAAAGACAGGCTCCTTCCTCCAATCACCCTCTACCCATCAAGCTACCCTAGAGTTGTTAATGTGCATTTCCTGAACACCCACCATGTCCAAGTCAAGCTGCTCCAAGGCACTGAACATCAAACACCTCCTCCAGGCCCCTGAATCCCTGCTACCTTCCATGAGGCCACTTTAACAGATGCCCCTTCCCCAGTACTGCCCTTCCTCTGCTTTGCAGAGCAGCTTTTCCTCCCCAGTCCCTGCCCCCTCTGGCATCATCTCTGAGGACCCCCCTGCCTCACTCTCTTCCTGCCATATTGGGTCTACCAATGAGTGAAGTAGGAGAGACAGCTCCTGTCCCTCATTGGTATAGGTCAGGTGAGCCAACTAGGGGCAGAAGCCCACACTCTGTTGTCCTGCTGGGGAGATCAAACTCAGGTACTTGCCTCAGGTGAAGGTGCTGCTGCCACCCTCCCAGAAAACAAGCTGCCCCTGCACAAAGAGAGATGAAAGGACCTGCCAAAGCCCGGGATTGAACCAGGGACCTTCAGATCTTCAGTCTAACGCTCTCCCAACTGAGCTACTTTGGCAACTGTGTAAGATTGCTGTGCTTTGATGCTTCTCTGCCTGGGATGTTTTTGCAGCAGTTGCACACAAAAAGGACGTCATTGGGAGCGGCCCATGAAGACAAGACTCGCTTTTGCCTGCCTTGCTCAGCTTGACTTGCTGCCTCACCCCGTTCCTGCCCTAGTGCCCGGGTTCACCTGGTGGTGGAAGGGGACTCGGGGCCAGTGCTGCCGGGAGGAGGTTGAGCTGGACCCTGAGCTAGACTAGACCCTGGCGGTGAGAGTCTGGCCACCACTTGCCCCCCCGTTGTCCTGGCTTCCCCCACTGGGCGTCATTTCGGGAGGGAAGTGGGGCTTCTGCCTCCCCTCCCCGATTGTCACACCGCAGAGGAGTGCGAACAGGAAAACGAACGGCTGCTCCACACTCCCACCGGAGGAACCCGCCGCCCTTAGCCGTGGTGAGTAAGAAGCGTCTAACCAGCTTGTTCCAGCCTTAGAACAGGTTTCTTTACTAACTTCCTTAATATTTGAGTGTGCCCTTGAAAATGACGGCTTTTAGAGGCCAAATTGCTTAATAACATTGAAGATGTAGAGTGTCATATTGTATTTTCATTAAGGCACGATAAAGAATCATCCAGTTGGGTCACTGTAGATACATACTCAGGATTCCTATATTATATTATAGAACTGAACAGTTTCCAGAGGCTACAACAGACTTTTAGATCAGTCGTTTGTAAATGCAAATTCAATTTTTAAATTCGTTTTCTTGTTTTGAATCTTTACACCTTTAATACCTTGAACTGAAGTGTGTTTTCACTGGCATTGGAGAAATATCAAATGTGTTGTATAAACAGATTATAATGTTTAAGACTTTATTACTTAACTTAATAGGATAAGTATCAGAGGCGTAGGCATGTTAGTCTGGATCAAAAGCGACAGAGTCCTGTGGCACCTTATATTGGAGCATAAGCTTTTGTGGGTTTATACCCACTTCATCAGGTGCATGTAGTGGAAATTTCCAGGGGCAGGTATAAATATGCAGGCAAGAATCAGTCTAGAGATAACGAGGTTGGTTCTCGAAATGACGGTCTGGACCTATACATAGAATGCGTCCGCCGACGTGCACAGGCAGAAATTCTGGTAAAACAACATCACTTGCCTTATAACCTAAGTCATGCAGAACGCAATGCCATCCACAGCCTTAGAAACTACCCTGACATTATAATTAAAAAGACTGGTAAAGGAGGTGCTGTTGTCATCATGAACAGGTCTGACTACCAAAAGAAGGCTGCCAGACAACTCTCCAATACCAAATTCTACAGGCTACTTTCCTCAGATCCCACTGAGAAATATACTAAGAAACTGCACCATCTACTCTGGACACTCCCTACACTAACACCAGAACAAATCAACACACCCTTAGATCCCTGACCGGGGTTATCTACTACCCAAAATCCACAAACCTGGAAATCCTGGATGCCCCATCATCTCTGGAATTGGCACTCTCACTGAAGGACTTTCTGGATATTTGGACTCTCTACTCAGACCCTACGCCACCAGCACTCCCAGCTATCTTCATGACACCACTGATTTCCTGAGAAAACTACAATGCATTGGTGATCTTCCAGAAAACACCATCCTAGCCACCATGGATGTGGAGGCTCTATACACAAACATCCCACCCACAGATGGAATACAAGCTGTCAGGAACAGTATCCCTGATGATGCCACAGCACAACTGTTTGCTGAGCTCTGTGACTTTATCCTCATGCACAATCATTTCAAATTTGGTGACAATATATACCTCCAGACCAGCGGCACCAAGCCTGGGGAGAGGTGGTGGTGACCAGGTAGCAGACTAGCATGCAGATGTGAGCAGAGGGAGAAAGGCTGGTGTCTTCAGATTCCCAAGGGCTAAGTCCTCACTTTGGGGAAATGGTGTTTGCAGGTGGCTGGCTCACATGGCAGGATGGGGGCTGAGGGAGGGATCTGTCACAACTGATCAGGTATCTGCTGGCTTTAGAACTCTGAGCTGAGACTAGGACCACATGCCGTGACTGGTGACATAGGGGGGTACTGGAGACATGGCTAGAGAGGGTCTGAATGAGGAAGGAGATAAATCTGGGGAGTTTCCTTGGTCACTGTGAAAGTTCTACTCACTGTGGACACTGGTAAACCCATGTGGGTGTACAGCTCAATGAGAAAAACTGGGGGCTGAGGGAGCTGTGTATGGCAATGCATATAGTCATGGAGAGGTGTGTGATCAAAATGAAAAATGTCTCTGAGGTTCAGTACCGGGTATACTATGACACCAATGGCACTGCCCCACCAGACCCACACTTGGAGCCCACAGTGACTACATAGGGGCCCACAAATATGTTTGGTGCCGGGGCGCACAAAAGGCTAACCCGGCCCTGACTGCCCGAGCACTATTTCAGCCCCACATTTTTGGGTGGACCTCCCACAGTGGAAGCTGCAGAGCCCTCCTCCATGACACACACACACACACACACCTCCTGGTGTTGGGAGGGGAACAGGAGAAAGGACAAAAGAAGCAAGAGATGAAGAGAAAGGAGGGAGGGAGGAAGAGGTGAAACAAAAAGGACAAACCCTAATGTCTCCAGTGATTCTATGGGACAAAATCCCAGGTGCGGAATAAAATTCTGCCTCCTTAAGCTCATGTTTTCCATGCCTAGAATTCAAC
>NW_025423266.1:490885-533841 GCF_020497125.1 Mauremys mutica | reverse complement strand
GGGTCAGCCGACTGTCTGAAGGTCTCCGTCCCTGTAAGGTTGTATAGTAGTGTTTGATTACGACCATATAAGGAGGATGGATCCACACAGAGCTTATTATGCAGGAAACTACCCCTTGTGTATGCTAAATATATTGCCAAGCGTTGAAACAAAAAAACGCCATTCAGACTTGGTTGTCCGCGTTAAGTTAAGACACTCTCATAAAATTTTTACAATAGAATGACAACATTTGGAGTAGATTGGCCTGACGGGGGTTCACTGAAACTAGAAGTAGTATCAAGCCTACACAATATCGTAACCCGAGACGCCCATTGGGACCAGTACCCCTATATTAATATTTGGCAGGATCTGGTATCCGATCCCCCACCTTTGGCTACAAGAATGTAGACAAAATAATAACTTTGCAAATATTAATGGCTCGGATCCCGATGAAAAGTCAACCCCGAATACCGATGAAAAAGCCATGCCCCCCTTCAAGCCCTGTCCCACCCTCTGTTATCTCCTTCTGCTCCAGATTATGTAATTCCCGCCCCCACTATATCCCAGTTATCAAGCCTTGGATAAACAAATAATGGCAGGCACAGGCCCTAAACACACCACCCACTGTAGTAAAAAAAGAACAAAGCCCACGACACGGCATTTTCACATACGTTTTTACAGGAGAATGAGGACGGTGTATATAAAAAACACCAGGAGCAACACAGATGAAACCACAGTGCATACGGCACTCCCTTCTCCGTGAAACAATAGGGAAAGAGGGAAAGCCTGGCCATGGTATATGTCCCCTTTGCCACAAGTGATTTCTATAATTGGACAACTACAAAATCCCCCGTTATTCAGAGGACCCGGCCCCCTTGACAGCAATTTTTGAAATGCTTATAACAGCACATAATCCCAACATGGGGGGACAATGCAAGTAGTATTAATTGTTTAACTAACACCTGACGAGAGGCGTATGGTCTTAGCCGAAGGCCCGTGAATGGGTATCAGAAAACACGGGCAGTATGGAAGTTGTAAGCGATATACTGCCGAAAAGGATCCCGAGTGGGAGCATAGTGAGAAAGAGTTCACTGACCCAATCAGAGATAAGCCACTGCTATAGTACAGGGTCTGAAGAATTGTATTCGGAAAACCCCTAATTGGGCCAAATTAGATAATATAAGGCAAGAACGTAAATAAAATCCCAGCAGCCTTTTAAGAGCGCCATATGCGACATACCTGTAGGAGGTACACAGATTTTGACCCGGGGATAAGAATGGAAGGCATTGCTAACTCCCCTCTTTATTGGTCAATCATATGAGGATAATTAGACAGAAGATACAAAAGATATACAATGCGGATGCATCAGGGAAGAATATAGAGGACCTGTTGGAAATTGCATTAAAGGTGTATGAATAGACGGGACGAGGATGAAAGGAAGAAAGGAACAAAGGCTCTCATAATGTCTTTGAGGCAAGGACAGGACAAGGCGAAAAAACAAAATAGGAGAAATGAGAATGTTTTTTATAGGGATGGAGGAAACCCCCCGACGTCCCCGCTTAGGACGAAATCAGTGTGCGCTGTGCAGACAGGAAGGCCAAAGGAAGAATGAGATGTACTAACAAGGCACCTTGATACGACAGGGACTCAGGACTGAAACAATCCTCACCCCCCGTCCTTTACAATGCAGGAGGCTCGGATAGTGACCCTCCCCAATGAAGAGGCCGAGGGACCCAGCGGCCCCTCTTAGCAGCACAACCTGCAATGACTGGATTCCCCACGGTAGAAAATTAGGGTAGGGGGCCGCCAAATTGAAGCCCTGATTGACACTTGGGGCTGCCCTGAGTGTACTTCCCCTTAAGTTCAGGCGCCGCCAGGCAAACCCTCAGGGGCATACTATTGTCCCAGGACTTGAAGGACGAAATGTAGTAGTAGCAAAGACCCTTTCCCCCTATCTAGTAAAATAGTGGGTGACTATCATATCGTAACACCAGTTTGTTTGTCACTCCTTCCAGCCCCATTGCATTGTTGGGACGAGACATCCTTACTAAATTGCAAAGCGGAGATCTCGTTTCAATAATTGGACGATAGAAGTATGCCTTGCCTAAACAGCAAACTTCCAATTATAATAATGGCTCTAATTGGTAATAAAATCCTTTACACAGACAACCAGGAGACTGAAGGGGAGTTGACATCAAGGGTTAATCCTGAGGTCTGGGCAGAAACAGGAGGCGTGGCACGAGCTTGTAATTCTTCCCCGATACAGATCCAATAAAAAGAGGGCAGCAAGGCAGTCCGTGTCCGGCAATACCCCCTGAAACTAACCACACGAATTGGACTAAAACCGCTCATTTTAAAGTTCATACGATGTGGAAGGGTTAAAGATGGTTACCTCCCCATACAATACTCGAAAACAATAATGGGGATTCCCAAGCCTGATGGACAATACCGTTTAGTACAGGATTTGTCGACAATTAAATAAACTTATAGAGGCCCCCCTATCCAGTTGTCCCAAATCCCCACACAATCCTCAGTCAGATTCCCAAAGAAACATACCTGGGTTTTCCGGTGATAGATCTAAAAGCTGCTTTCTTTTCAATACCTCTGGACACCGAATCCCAGAAACGGTTCGTTTTTGACTGGGAAGATCCAGATACACATTATAAAAGCTCAGTATCTGTGGACTGTTATTCCACAGGGACTGACCTGTGCTCCCGAGATTTTTTGGCAGCCCGCAAAAAAGAGACCTGGCCCCATTCCTAGTCAAACATCCCACATGTTCCATAGTTCAGTACTGTGGATGATTTGCTGTCGAAGCACTGAACACAAAAACGCATGTAAAAAGCAAACTGTAGAACTTCTGAATTATCTGGGCAAACAGGGGTACAAAGTCCAAAAAAGCAAAAATCCAACTAGTAAAAACAACAAGGTGACTTTTCTTGGGTATCCAAATAACACAGGTGAAGTCGTAGCTTGGGTAAGGAACGAATCCAAGCTATACTTGAGAGCCCCCAACCACAAAAATCCATGTGAACTGAGGGCCTTCTCAGGCCTAACACGGATTTTGTCGGCTCCTGGATCCATTGGTTTTTATTTTGGGTTGTTTGATTGTTTGAGTTCTGACTATGGAGGGAAGGCTAAGCCCCTTGTATGAATCATTGACTAAGGAACGGGTTGCTACACTGTGACGTGGGACTAGGGAAATGGAGAAAGCATTTTGCAAGAGCTTAAAACAGCACTAATTCCAAAACCCCAACCTGTTTTTGGGCTCTTCCCAGACTCCACGAAAAACCCATATTACCCCTATATACGTCCAATGAGCGAAAAGGGTAGTAGCAGCTGGAACTTCCTGTGGCCAGCGAATCAGGACCAACCTGGCTAACCTATGTTGGTTATTATTGCAAAGGTCTTTAGGACCCTGTCCCCCGCACAGAGCTTTAGGCCCTGCTTTGGCTTGCGTGCTGTATGCAGCTACTGCCCCTTCCTTCGTGCAGGAACTTGAAGAAATTGGACCCTGGGTGGAGATACTGAGGTCATAGTCCCCGCAAATGGAGTACCCACAAATATTGGGAACAGGGCCCGGAGCTTAGGCATTTTAAATTCCCCAGACCGCTCACTCAACGCTATCGAAGTAGAACTCCGTTTTTTAGCTTCCTTAACTTGACCTTTCCGACCCACCAGTGTCCCTAATCCAGCCCACCTTGTTGCCTGACCCTGGGGACCCCCGTAAGCCCCGAAACCCATACATGATTGTATTGAGGATTCTGCAAGCAAGAAACTGACAACCACGCTCAGACCTCTCTGAACCGATACCGTGGGCCTAACCCTGACATTCGAGGGAATACCTAGATTGGAATCTAGCTACGTAATTAATGGCAAACGATACACATGGGGCAGCAAGTGGTAATTAAGAATGACCAAGAACTCTATAAATTTAAATTGAAATCCACATTGGTCAGGCCCAGGCAGCAGAATTTGGTGGGCTCTCATTGAGGCCGCTCCGAATGGGCCAACAGGAAAGAATTCTTAATTTATATACAGACCAGTCGTTATGCTTATATGGTGGTGCATGCCTCACGGTAACCTGTATGGAAGGAAAAGAGGATTCATTTATAACAAGCCCCTTCAAAGGCCAAAAAAGATAGCAACATGGAGGCCTTATTAAATCCTTGACTAGAGGCTCTAATGCTCCCGCTAACAAAGTCGTTATTTTGCCTGAAATCCACGTACGTCCTCACACGGCCAAACACACCCCCTCAAGGGGAGCAGCGAAAATACAATCAATTTAGCATGATAAGAGCAGCAACGAGAGGCAGTCACAAGAAGAGGGTATTGCGTGGCTTTATTTTGAATAGTAAAAGATACTGAATGTAAAGTCCCAACCCCATCAGTAATACTACTGAATAAACTACAATAATGGCCCAAAGCATAGGAGGCCCCGTATTGCCTCCCCCCTCGGGATGGTGGAAAATTGCCAGGAGGGGAAATCTTTGTTGCCCTCAGCCCAATTTTAAAGGGAAACCCATTACGAACTGTTTACATAAGGAAGGGGCCATATGGGGATCAGCAGCTAATGGTTCTGACCTTAGCTACTCGGACGCGTGAAAAGGATTAAGGGATGCATATGGAGGCCCAACTGGATTGGTCAAACACTTGCCCATTTAATCATGCCAACAAACAAATCAGAAGGGGCGCCCGCTAAACCTCCAGCCCCGATGGGAGGTCAGCCCTGGGCCACAAAATCCGTATTCAGAGATGGCAAGTTGAATTTTGCCGAAGTAACCCCCATGGTAGGGGCTACAAGTATATTACTTGTCTTTGTTTTGATCAGCTAACTGGTTGGGTGGAGAGTTTCCTTTTTCCCTCCCCCCACCAAAGGACATTGTCAAGCCCCGAAGCTGTTGCTAAGTTCCATTGATACAGGAAATAATCCCCCGAGAACCACGTTACCAGAGGTTATTACATTCGGTATCAGGGTAGTCACTTTATTATCGAAGGTGACACAAGGCAGTATCTTCTAAGTCAAGCCTTAGGCATCCAAATGGAACTTCCAAACAGCTTGGCACCCCCAAAGTTCAGGCCAAGTGGAAAGAATGAATAGAACACTAAAAGAGACTCTTACGAAAATATGCATGGAGTCCAGATTAAAATGGCTCGATGCCATTGCCCCTAGCGCTAACATCGCACTGCGAAGGGCCCCAAGACGAGGATTAAAACTGTCACCCTTTGAACTAGTATTCGGATTTCCTCCCCGAATTCCTATTGCAGAATTCCGGGAAGATGTGACCTGGGAATGGGAAAAGATACCTTATGGAAACAAGTTTCTTTCCTACAGACTGTTTTATCCCAGCTACATCAATACGCAGCATCTTTCCAATCCCTACCCCTCGACCCGACCTGTCCACCCATTTCAAATTGGTGACCAGGTCCTCGTCAAGAAGTGGAAACGTGATCCCCTTACACCACGGTGGGAAGGTCCACACACCGTCTCCCTCACAGCCACGCCGCAGTAAAACTCCTTGGGAACAACAAGTGGACTCATCACACAAGAGTAAAACGGTTTCGCACTCCTGACGAAGGAGCCGAACCACCAGAAGAGGACAACAGCCCTCTGTCCCACCCCGGCACCGGAGGCCCGGGGAGGCACAGGCGAAGCCTCAGGCAACTGGATCGACCCTCTGTCTACCTCGGCACCGGAAGCCCGAGGGAGCACAGGAGAAGCTTCAAACTGGATCTACAAGCCCCTGGACGGACTTAAGGGTTCGTTTAAGAAATCATAATGCAAGTATTATTGTTAATGTTAAGTATATACCATCTTCAGTGTAATGGTTGGGAAAATACCTTTCTGGAACTAGGTGAAACAATAGCAAAGTCTTTTAATCTCAGTAATTGTTGGGTATGTGGAGGACCAGGAGACTTAAACGAATGGCCATGGGTAGCCCAACCAGTACAGCCCAAAATGGTGGGTCAGTAATTTAAGCATGGTCCGTAATGGAACAGAACTATGGGCCCAGGATAGTAGCCCATGGCGACTCTATTCCTCTGGGATGGGTATATTATGTCTTAATAGATACAAAACCAAAAGGAGTATATGTAGGGGAAAGTCAATGTGAATGGACCTTATCCCCAGGCTTTGATTGCTGGGATCCTAATTGTTTACCATACAATTGCTCTAAATATCAGGGGCGATGGAATCAAACCCATGTACAGCCTGACTAATGGCAGCTGGATAGCCTGCTCCTATCAACTTTATGATAGTGATGATTTTGCCAGTAGCAGCAGTTGCAACGCAATACAACAGGATAAATTCTTTGATAATTATCTATTTTTACACTGCCAGCGAGATAATACCCACAGCCAAGGATCACGTGATACGACTCTATCGCTGGGCGTGGCAACACTACAATGGGACCCGAACAACCCACTTTAGGCAATTTTTGGTCAAGCACTACACAGCCTAAAGGAGGGGGTTGCAATTGTGTATGGAAAATGGAGCAGGAGCCTGGAAATGTGAGCATTGTAATTCTAAAGGCGAATCAGTTCTGGGGGGAGGACGTTAGGACCTGGCGATCATTTGTATTTTGAAATGCCCAAGTATAAAACTAATAATTGGTCCCTGTCACCTAACACAACTACTCCTGACCCCTGGGATGGACCCTTTGCTAATGGGACATGGGCCCTAAAAGGCCACTATTGGATTTGTGGTCAATACGCTTACCGTCGGCTACCACCCAATTGGTCCGGGGTATGTTATGTAGGATATATTAGGCCTCTATTCTTCCTACTACCTCTCTTACAAGGAAAAACTCTAGGAGTCAAAGTATATGATGATCTTATTAGGGAACAACGATCTATTGATTCCACTTTAACAGCTGGAAGTTCCCAAAAATGGGGTACACAGGAGTGGCCTCCTGAAAGAATCATAGAACATTATGGACCAGCCACGTGGAACCCCGATGAGCTCGTAACAGGAGCTAGGGAACCGATTTATAATCTGAATCGAATAATCAGATTGCAAGCTGTTTTGGAAATAGTAACAAACCAAACAGCCACAGCACTTGATCTTTTAGCTGATCAAGCAACTCAAATGAGAACTGCAATTTATCAGCATCATATAGCCCTTGATTATCTGCTTGCAGAAGAAGGAGGATTGTGTGCAAAATTAAATGAATCAAATTGTTGCTTACAAATAGATGATAATGGTAAAGCAGTTAAACGCTTAACAAAAGAAATGAGGAAGCTAACCCACGTCCCAGTGCAAACCTGGAAGGGGTGGGACACAAATTGGCTCACTTCCTGGTTACCACACAAAGAATGGATACGCCAAAGCTTCCTTTTTGTTATATGTATTATCATGGCCCTCTTAGCTTTAGCTTGTTTAACCCCCTGTTTTAATGACAATAATCCGACGGTTGATCAACCAAACTATAAACCAGCGAGTTATGGTGTTATTCCAACCAGTAAAAGCTGAGGACTGGGGATATTAAAGCTCTTAAAATGCTTTCATAAAAAGGGGGATTGATAGATAACATGATTTTGTGCTTAGTTGTCTGTTTTTGGAATGTGCTTGGTTGTTCTAGGAAATGATGCTATTGCTAAATGATCCATGACCTGCTTACATAACTAATAACAAATATTGAATAGTACCAGGATCAAGGGGAAAAACGTGGAACGTTTAGAGTACAAGTAAATAGACCTATGTACCCCACGTCTGCAAAATCCTGAAAATATGCTGTATCATTATGTCTGATATGACGTCAACAATGGTATATATATGCACGCACTGCTTTGTATCATGGTGTCACTCTTCTGGTATGAACCGAGGGGGGCACCCGCTCAGCTGATCGTTCTAATAAAGGGCTGCTATCTGTTTATACTCTACTTCGATCTCTGTGCCTCCTTGGGGTAATTGACTAGCTCCAGGGAGAACGAGCCCTTTTGGCTAACACAACCTGCTCTGCTCCCCTGGCTCCCAGGCTTGTGTTGGTGTTGGCTGGATTTGTGCGGGTGTTTGTGTATATTAGCAATTGTGTGTATGTGGCTGGATTCATGCATGTGTTCATGTATGTTTGCAAATTGTGTGTGTGTGCATGCTCTGCTGCCCTCTGCTGGCGTGACAACCATTTCTCTGTATGTCACAGCCCCCATACCGTCGACCCCGATGGTGATTTCCCCATCTTACAAGGGCTGGCCTGACCCTTCTCCCCTCTGTGAAGTGTGGCAGGGGCTGCAGCTCACCCCCTGTGGGGCAGGAGGGCCACGGTGTGGGGTGCTGGGCTCCAATGCACCTGGAGAGCAGCTCAGGTGAGGCTGAGCAGGGCGTGTGGTGTCTGTTCTGCGTTGCCTGGTGCTGGGCCAATTGCACAATCCCCAGCCACGCCACACACGTCCCGAGAGGGATTGGGGGGCCAAGCAGATGATCCAGCAGGAGGGGATCATTCTCATGGGTAGCTGTCCAGTGGCAGTGAGTTCCACAGGCCTCGGCACAGGCTGTGTGGGGCAGGAGGTCCTTGTGTTGGGAGCAGTGGGCGTGAACTGTGTGCAGTTGTGTGTCTGCGCACGATTGCGAATATTCTGGTGTGTGTGTGTGTGATTGTGAGTGCGGCTGTGGGGTGTGATTGTTTCTCTCTGTGGGGGTTGGGCTAGCATGCCCCTCTGGGTGTGTTGTGTGTGAGTGTTCTTGGGATTGTGTGAGTCCCTTTGTGCGTCAATGTGTGTGTGTGTGTGTCACTTGCTGCAGGATACAAAATCCTGCAAAGCCACCACACACACAGAGCAGGGCTCAGCCCCACCAGCAGGGGGCAGCAGGGACACACACATCTCTCCTGGGCCAGCTTGGACAATTTCCCATCACGACCCGGCACAGTGCTGGTGCCCCCACACGGGGGTGGGCAGTGACCGGGTGGGTGGGGGGCAGGGATAGAGCTTTGGGGGTATGGGGGAGCAGGGGCAGGGAATGAGGGGGGCAGGGCAGGGCTTTGTGGGAAGGCCAAGTCTGTCTGCGGGTGCTTAGAGCCGGGCTCACCCGGGGCTGGGGCCGGGGGCAGCGGGAGTCGGGGGGTGACACGCAGCCGGTGCCGAGGCCCGGCGGACACACCCAGACCCGCTCACACCCAGACGCAGGGGGGGGCGGGTTACAGCCCCAGCGAACAAGGGGCGCCGGGAACATCCCCACGGGGCGGACACAGGGATCGAGTCCCCGGACAGAGCCAGACCCGGCCCGGACCCGCCCCGCACAGACCTGCCCTGTGCCGGGGGGGGGCATTTCGGCGGCAGGAGCTTCCCCCCCTGGCCCCCGCCCCGAGCAGCCGCTTTGGGGGGGGAAGGGGTGAAGCGGCACAGCACGTTCCTACGCGGGGCAGCGTCATACCCTCAGAAGCCACGGTTGAGAAACGGGTAAGTGGTAAGTGGGTCGAGGCTGGGGATGGGAGTGGGGCCGTTGCTTGCTGGGGAGAGGGGTGCAGACAGGGGTAAGGGGGTCGAGGTCGAGCTGCGAGCCAGAGGCCCAGGCTGAGGGTGGGGTTGGGGAAGAGCTGGGACAGAGTGGGGCTGAGTGCTGCTCCCTCCATGGGGGCTGGCTCAGGCCCTGAGGTGCCCCCATGAATGTGCCTCTGTGTCCCCCTAGGAGTCATGCCCCACATTTTGGGGACCACTGACCCCTACTTGCTAAGCAGGGGCTAGTGATGCCAAAGCCCAGGGAAGGGAGAACAAGGGCAGGGTCCCCAGCACCGGACCCATGGCCCCCCACTTCTGTCTGTGGCTCTGCCCCCTTCCACCCCTTCCACCCACAGCCCCACCCACTGTCACCTCTGTTCCACCCCTTCCCCCACTGGCCCCACCCTGTCACTCCTTTACCCCTGCCCCGCTGCGGCCCCGAGACCAGAGAAGCTCTGTGCCCTGCTGCAGCCCCCGGGCCGTAGCAGGGAGTGGGAGCTCCTCCAGCCCTGGGGCCGACATGGGGGAGACTTTTCCAGGGGGGCCCAATTTGGCCCAGGGCCCCTAGTCATGGGCCCCACTGCCCCCTTGGTGACGCAAGGTTTGGGGAGGCTGAGCCCCCCCCCGAGCCTCCATTACGAGCCGCCCAGGCTACCACTGCTCAGTGTGGGGCCAGTCTCCCTGTGTCTCTCCTGTTCATGCTGGGGAGCCTGGCCGGCCTTAGGGGTGGGGCCACCCGGCAGCCACCCAGGGCTCCAGGGGGTCAAAGGGCACCATGTGCCAGTGCAAAGGTGCTCACTGCTCTCCCCTGCCCCCAATGCTCCTCCGTGGCCCCATAGAGGGTTGTGGGGAGCGAGGAGCAACACTATGTGCTCCATGCGTCCTGGTCACTGTCCCCACCTGGTGCTGTGATGGGAGCATCAGAAGCTGCTGCTCTCTGCCCTCCCCTGATGCAGCCCGGCTGAGGAAAGTGACCTGGATGCAGGGAGCTCGGATGATGTCGCTTATCGCCCCTCCCCAAGCCCTGCAGCCCCTCGGGGTGCCCGGAGGAGCAGCATTCCAGGGAGGAGCGGGCAGCAATGCCAGCGGCTCCATGTACACAGGTCAGTGTCCCCACGTGGGTGCAGGACGCGGCACAGTGGTTAGGGGTGAAGGGAGTGCAGGAGCGGGGCAGTGGGTTGTACTTGCTCAGCATCTTCCTGCTGGGGATTCTCCTCCTCGTTCTCACTCACCATCCCAACACCTGATGGGAGACAGGGAGAATCCAGACATAGGTCACTCCCTGTGCCAGAGAAAAAGGAAATGTCAAAAAGGGAGTCGGCCCTGGGAAGACGCAGGCACGGCACTCTGACTGGCAGAAGCCAAACGCCCCACACCGACAGTTTAGCATGGACAGCTTGGAGACAGCCAAAGGGGGGAAGGGCTGCGTTGGTCTGGAAGAGGGAGTCGGTGGCTGTCTATCCTGGCGGAGGCAGGGTCGTTTTGCTGTATGCTGGGCCGGGGGACAGGGAGTCTGCTAGAGTTGCTGAGCTGGGCCTGCTCCTGGCTTTGCTTGGGTTAGAGGAAAGTGGTGAAGATAAGAACGGCCCTCCTGGGTGAGACCGATGGTCCATCTAGGCCACTATCACGTCTTCTGACAGTAACCGATGCCAGGCGCTTCAGAGGCAATGGCCAGAGCAGGCAATCGTCAAGTGATCTTTCCCTGCGTTGTCTTCTGAAGTTTGGTGCTTATTTCAGGGGCTAACTCTCAGCCCAGACACACTCCAGGGAGGGAGCGTTGGTGTTTGTGCCGAGGAGCGTGGCTGGGACTCGGACCCCCTTCCCCAGCTCTGGGTAGCGCCCCCCCCCTCCCCATTTCAGGCTGTGTTCTGCTTAAGGCCACAGAGCTCTTGCCTTTTTTTGCCCAGTGCCTGAGAGTCAGGCCAGCTGCGGGGAATTAGCTCAAGCGGCAGAGCGCTCGCTTTGCATGCGAGAGGTAGTGGGGGACGCCGCCCACATTCTCCGAGCCTGTCGACTAAGGGCTCCTGATGAGCGTGGTGGACGGGAGAGCCGGCCATCTGACTTTTGGCCTTGCTGCCCGTTGCGGTCAGGCCGAAAAATCAAAATCTACCCTCCCCAGGCCCACAGCCACCCAGGGGCTCCTCTGCACCATCTTGCCTCCACGAGTGCCGCACTCTGACCAGCTGAACCAGGCAAGCCACGGGAAGCTTCTCAAGGTCTTTCCCTGGTGTGGGCTTGGATGCGAAAAGCACCTGGCCGTTCATCAGCTGTTGCAAGAAGTGTGCAGAGTAGCAGTAGCGATGGGGCTGTAGCTTTCCACAGCATCTCAATTTGGGCAGCTTTCCATTCCCCTTTTCTGTGTAATGTCCCTCCCATGGGTTTCACTTGCGGAACTGTACGACTCTGGCAGGGTGGCCATTTAGAAATCTTTTCCTTGCTTTTCTTTTTCGCCTGGCCCCAGCGTTAGGACCGTTTGGGTGTTTCAGTGTGTGTGTTTTCCCATTTGGAGGCATTTGGAAGTTTGGAAGGGGAGCCGAAAGAGGCGTCTTTTTCACAAGCAAGTTGGCTTTCTGCACAGGTAGGGCCCTTGGCCGTAAAGCTTAGCTCCGTCAGTGCGTCTGCATGGGGTTCCTCCAGTGCCTCAAGAGCCCGTGCTAAACTCTCGGTGTGGGCGTTTGGCTTCCGCCAGTCAGAGTGCCGTGCCTGCGTCTTCCCAGGGCCGGCTCCCGTGAGGCGAGCATAACTTGGGAGGAAAGGGGTAGAAGAGGAAGCAAGTGAAGCTGACTTTGAGTGGTGGTGCCCCTGGGCGGAGTGGTCCTCCTGCTCCTTCCTGTCGGAGGGGTGGGCTTGGGGGGTCTGGCTGTGGGCGGTGGGAGGATGGTGTCCAGGGAAGTCCCAAAGGTCACCCTGCGCCGGCGGAGTGTGAAGCCTCTCCCCTAGGTTGGGGTGCCGAGGATTAAGCCTTCCTCTGTGGCTTGGGCTGGGGAGCATGATCCGGCGTCGGGTCCATTTGGGTGGAGCTGGCGGCCGGCAAGAATTCGGGCCATCAGGTCAACCCTCTGTGGAAATGGGGTGAGCCGGCAGGCCTGCGATTTTGGCTTCGCGGGCGGGCAGCTCAAGCCTGGCCTCCTATGAGCCTGGAAGGCAGCCGGCCGGGCTCACCCGTCTCCTCCCCGGGCCCAAGTTCCTTTCAGGCAGCAGGTGGAGCGAGGAGCCCAGGGAGGGGAGCCCAAAGAGGTGTCCGGAGCCTCCTCCTGCCCGGCGCCTGCGCCCGCGCCCAGCAGGGCTCTTGCCCGCTCCCGACCCACCTGGTTTTGGCCTCTGCCACCCCTAGCAGTCAGCCAAAAGAGCAGAAGCCACCCTCTCCCTCCTGCACCCCGAGTGGCCAGCATGGGGCATGAACCCATGAGCTTGGTGTTATTAGCACCACCCTCTAACCAGCTGAGCTAGCCGGCCTACGGGGTGCCCTCTCTTGCCTGACCCTTTTGGAAGGAGTCACCGGCTGGCGCGGGGAACGATGTGGCCTCCGTTATCGAATGAATGGATCAAGACAGCACTTGCCAAGGTAGGGGAATTAGCTCAAGTGGCAGAGCGCTCGCTTTGCATGCGAGAGGCAGCGGGATCAATGCCCGCATTCTCCAGCGGCAAGGCAGCCGCGGGACCTTCTCTTGCCCTTCTTTTAGAAGCCATGGACAGTCAGCCGGCTCAGCTCCTCCAGTGGCCTCCATCCCTCTCCCCGCTTGGCCTCCCAAAAGGCCAGCCCTTGCGGAGCACAAAGCTCTTCCACCCCGGCCCTTCTCCCCCTTGCGCTGACTGGGAGGCTGGCGACAGCTGGGGGAAGTTAGCTCAAATGGAAGAGCAGGGGAGAAGTAGTCAGACCCAGACACACATTCTCCAGCCTGCTCTGCTCTGCTCTGCTCTGCTGGGCTGGGCTCTAGTGGGGGACCTGCACCTTTCTTTCTGAGCTCTCACTGGAGCACAATCCCTTTCCTCCTCCCTCCCTGCTAGTCTACGCCAAGCTCATTGGCCGGGAGGGAGAGCCACTCAAATACAGAATTACTCACATCCCAGGGGTCCATGAAGGGAATGAGGAGATGGGCGGGGTGGCACGCGATACCAGCTCAGCTGAGACCGTGAGACCTCGCAGCCTCCTGATCTCAGGCAGCATGGCAGCCGTGGAACAGAGCAGAGCACGCAGACAGCTTGGAGACAGCCAAAGCGGGGAAGGGCTGCGTTGGTCTGGAAGAGGGAGTCGGTGGCTGTCTATCCTGGAGGAGGCAGGGTCGTTTTGCTGTATGCTGGGCCAGAGGCCAGGGAGTCTGCTAGAGTTGCTGAGCTGGGCCTGCTTCTGGCTTTGCTTGGGTTAGAGGAAAGTGGTGAAGATAAGAACGGCCCTCCTGGGTGAGACCGATGGTCCATCTAGGCCACTATCACGTCTTCTGACAGTAACCGATGCCAGGCGCTTCAGAGGCAATGGCCAGAGCAGGCAATCGTCAAGTGATCTATCCCTGCGTTGTCTTCTGAAGCTTGGTGCTTGTTTCAGGGGCTAACTCTCAGCCCAGACACACTCCAGGGAGGGAGCGTTGGTGTTTGTGCCGAGGAGCGTGGCTGGGACTGGGACCCCCTTCCCCAGCTCTGGGTAGCACGCCCCCCTCCCCCCCATTTCAGGCTGTGTTCTGCTTAAGGCCACAGAGCCCTTGACTTTTTTTGCCCGGTGCCTGAGAGTCAGGCCAGCTGCGGGGAATTAGCTCAAGCGGCAGAGCGCTCGCTTTGCATGCGAGAGGTAGTGGGGGACGCCGCCCACATTCTCCGAGCCTGTCGACTAAGGGCTCCTGATGAGCGTGGTGGACGGGAGAGCCGGCCATCTGACTTTTGGCCTTGCTGCCCGTTGCGGTCAGGCCGAAAAATCAAAAGCCACCCTCCCCAGGCCCACAGCCACCCAGGGGCTCCTCTGCACCATCTTGCCTCCACGAGTGCCGCACTCTGACCAGCTGAACCAGGCAAGCCACGGGAAGCTTCTCAAGGTCTTTCCCTGGTGTGGGCTTGGATGCGAAAAGCACCTGGCCGTTCATCAGCTGTTGCAAGAAGTGTGCAGAGTAGGAGTAGCGATGGGGCTGTAGCTTTCCACAGCATCTCAATTTGGGCAGCTTTCCATTCCCCTTTTCTGTGTAATGTCCCTCCCACGGGTTTCACTTGCGGAGCTGTACGACTCTGGCAGGGTGGCCATTTTGAAATCTTTTCCTTGCTTTTCTTTTTCGCCTGGCCCCAGTGTTAGGACCGTTTGGGTGTTTCAGTGTGTGTGTTTTCCCATTTGGAGGCATTTGGAAGTTTGGAAGGGGAGCCGAAAGAGGCGTCTTTTTCACAAGCAAGTTGGCTTTCTGCACAGGTAGGGGCTGCATAAAGAGAGACCGGCTCTCCCTGGCGGGGCTGCAGTGGCTCTTCACAGGGGCAGTCCCACTGTATATTGGTACCAGAGTTTTGCCGGCCTCCTTTCGTGGGCTGACCTGGCTCCTCTCTCTTTAGGGAGACTGGTGACCCCAAACTTCCCAGGAACCATCATAGCGAGGCCAACCTGAGCACAGACACCTGCTCAGCACCCCGGGGTGCAGCCCTGAACTCCAGCAATCAGCTACGCTCAGCTGCCCACCCAACAAGCGTTACACGCAGGAGCCTTCGTGCCCCGCGTGTTCAGGTCCCTCCCAGCGCCAGCTTTAAACTCCGCTGCTCAGTTCTAAGCTTTGGCTACACGGGGGCAGCATGGAGCTCAGCCAACGCCTCCCGTTGCTGGTTGCGTTTCCCACTCCTCATGGCAGGTTCACACCCCGCAGGCAGATCTCTGAATCGGAGCCGAACCGTTCCCCAAATCCAGCGCTTTAGCAGCAGCTTTGCTAGGAAAGCGCTGATGTCCCCAAGTAAAGTAAGAGCCAGAGCGCTGTGTGCGGGATCTTCTATCGGTCCCCTCACCGTGGTGTCTGTCAGGCACAAGGAGAAACCAGGGAAATGTTTTCATGGCGTTTAAGGGCAGAAGGGGCCATTAGCTCAGCTAGTCTGACCCCCGAATAACACAGAATTACACCATGACACGTATTGATCCCACAGACCTTAGACAGATCAAAGTGTTTCAGCCCTCAGGACGGAGGCTAAACTGGGTGCCAGAGGCAGCGAACAAGGGGCCCCCAAGGCAATGGCAGGGAGCTGACGAGGTGAAATATGCCCAGATGATCCCAGCAGGCGACCCACCCCCATGCTACAGAGGTGGGAGTCCCTGTTCCTCCTGCCCTTAAGAATCTCTGGTGGTAAGTGGGTCCCCCCAGTTCCCCAGATAAGAATCCTCCATGTGATTTCCCTGGCTTAACCTCCAAATAAGAACATTGTGTGGAGGGAGTGGGAGGAAGGTTGTCTGGCAGATCTGTAAAGGGGGACTGTGTCTCCCTGTCTGGCCCAGGCTCCTGGGAGGAAGTGATCTCAGTGTGTCTGGCTGTCTCCATTCCTCCCACCCATAAGAATCCCTGGTGTGGGGGTGCACCCTAGACCATTAAGGATCTCTGGGGGGTGGGTGTCTCTCTCCCCCTAGTCAGGATCTCTGGGGCATGGCTGTATAAAAAGAGACTTTGACTCACCCAGGCTGGGCTGCCATCATGGAACAGACCAGGTCCTTCTGTGGAGGGTTTGCGTTCCTCCAATGATGTGATCTCAGTGTGTGTGGGTGTCCCTGTCCCTTCAACCCTTAACAATCCCTGGTGCGTGGGTGCACTGGGCCCCATTACAATCCCCTCTGTCTTACCCCCCATGAGGGATCCGGTGGATGTGGGTGTTCTCCACGCTACCGGGGCTGTCTGGTGCCCCTGTCCCTCCTGGTTAATAGTGGAGTGTGTGGGTGTCCCCCCGCCCATTAAGGATCCGTGTTGTGCGGATGCCCCCGTTCTTCTCATTAAGAATGGTGCAACGGAGCATACGGGTGTGTCCCCCACCCCATGAACTAGCTCCCGGGTGTGGTTCCCCTGCCCCCATCCAGGCTCTGTGGTGTGTGGCTGTTGCTGTTCCTCTTTTCAAGATCCGTGTTGCTTGGGTGTGTCCCTCCCCCCAAGTCAGAATCCCCAGCATGTGGGTGCTCCCATCCCCCCTCCAGGCTCTGCGGGGGGGGGGTGTCTTAAAAGAGACCGTGTCTCACTGTCTTGCCCAGGCTACGCTGCAGGGGCTACTCACAGGCACAACCCCACTACTGATCGGCACAGGAGTTTTGACCTGCTCTGTTTCCGACCTGGGCCGGTTCACCCCTCCTTAGGCAACCTGGAGACCCTGAGCTTCCCAGGGATCACCATATTGATGCTGAACGTAATGCAGACACCTGATCGGCACAGCCCCCTGCAGCCCAGAACTCCTGAGCTCAAGCGATCCGCCAGCCTCAGCCTCCCCAGGCGCTGGGATCAAAGGCACCAGCCAGGGAGCCTGGCTTATTTTGCTGCCTGGCAGCTGGAGCTTTAAACTCTGCTTGTGAGCTCTGTGCCTTGGCCAGACGGGGACAGCCTGGAACTGGGAAATGCTCCTGGTTCCCCCGCCCCCGTCTCATGTCAGGGTGCAGGCGCCGCTGTCCTCCCAGGTAAGATCCCGGATGTTTCGGTGCCCCCCATCCCCCATCCAGGAGCCCAGGTGTCCGGGTACCTCTGCCCCCCATACAGAATCCTGGATGTGTGGGTGTCCGTCCCTCTGCAGAGGATCCCGGAGTGTGGATGCCCTTGTCCCCCCCTACAAGATCCTGAGTGTGTGGGTGCCACTCTCCCCCCCTAGAAGATCTCGGGTGGGTGGGTCCCCAGGGTGTGAGCGCTCCCATTCCCCGATACAGGCTGGGGGAGGTGGGGGTATAACTGGCTCTCCCTGTCCTGCCCAGGCGGTGCTACAGCAGCTGTTCACAGGGGCAGCAACCCCACTGTCACCCTGCAGCTTTAACCTGCTCCAGGGGTGACCTGCTTCACCCTCCTGTGGGAGCCTGGGGACCCCGAACTTCCCAGAGTCACCTGATTGATGCCGAGCTTAGCACAGACACCGGCTCAGCATGGCAGGGTGCAGCCCTGTGCCCTGACAATCAGCTTCCCTCCGCCTCCTGCTGCACAGCGAGGATCCCACGCGAGAGGCTTTGTGCCCCACGTGTCCAGCCAGGTCCCTTCCAGCTCCAGCTTTCAACTCTGCTTGTGAGCTCCCCTCTCTGGCCACACGGGGGCAGCACTAACGGCCTCATCTAAATTTGACCCTTCAGACCGCAGATTATATCCCAGCGGGCAGATTATAGCCCAGGAAGCCAAATCCTTCCCCAAACTGACAGTTGAAGCAGAAGATCCCCTTGGAAAGATCAGGATTTTTGCCTTTAAAAACAAGGAAAATGTGCATTGGTCTCTTCTGTCTACAGCGAGAGATTGAAGAAACTCAATTGATTTCATTGACTGGAGGTTAAGAGGGGATTTAGTCACTGATTTTAAATACACAGTTTTAAAAATTCCCAGAGGGGGGAATATCTGATTTGAAAGGGTTCTTTAATTCACCAGACAAAGGTTGAACACGACCCCATTGGTTTGCAGTCAATGTCACAAAATGCCAACTGGAAATGACCATTTTTTAACCATGAGGCTAATCATCCAGTGGAACAAGCTCCGCACGGGATTTGGTTAAATCCCCATCACTGCCGTGTGTAAATGAAGACCGCAGCTCTTGCTGCAAGACACCTAGTGTGTGGGTGTCCCTGTTCCCCCTTCACAACCTCTGGTACATGGTGCTTCCCTCCTCCCAGTTCAAGATCCCCATCATGTGGGTGCTCCCATCCAGGATCTCTGGTGGGTGTCTCTGTCCCCCACCCCATGAACTAGCTCCCCTGTGTGGTTTCCCTGCCTGCCCCCATCCAGGATCTGTGGGTGTCTCTGTTCCCCTTTTCAAGATATGTGTTGCTTGGGTGCGTCCCTCACCCCAAGTCAGAATCCCCAGCGTGTGGGTGCTCCCATCCCCCCTCCAGGCTCTGCGGGGGGTGTCTGTATACAAAGAGACCGTGTCTCACTGTCTTGCCCAGGCTACGCTGCAGGGACTATTCACAGGTGCGATCCCACTACTGATCAGCAGGGGAGTTTTGACCTGCTCCATTTCCGGCCTGGGCCGGTTCACCCCTCCTTAGGCAACCTGGGGACCCTAAGCTTCCCCAGGATCACCATATTGATGCTGAACTTAGTGCGGACACCCGATCGGCACAGCCCCCTGCAGCCCAGAACTCCTGAGCTCAAGTGATCCGCCAGCCTCAGCCTCCCCAGGAGCTGGGATCACAGGCACCAGCCAGGGAGCCCGGCTTGTTTTGCTGTCTGGCAGCTGGAGCTTTAAACTCTGCTTGTGAGCTCTGTGCCTTGGCCAGACGGGGACAGCCTGGAACTGGGAAATGCTCCTGCTCCCCTCGCCCCCATCTCATGTCGAGCTGCAGGCACCGCTGTCCTCTGATGTAAGATCCCGGATGTTTCGGTGCCCCCCATCCCCTGTCCAGGAGCCCAGGTGTCCGGGTACCTCTGCCCCCCATACAGAATCCTGGATGTGTGGGTGTCCGTCCCTCTGCAGAGGATCCCGGAGTGTGGATGCCCTTGTCCCCCCCTACAAGATCCTGAGTGTGTGGGTGCCACTCTCCCCCCCCTAGAAGATCTCGGGTGCGTGGGTGGGTGCCCCTGTTCGCCCTTACAGCAAACCTGGTGCACGGGGGCCTCCCTCCGTCCCAACTCAGGGGCCCCAGGGTGTGAGCGCTCCCATCCCCCGATACAGGCTGGGGCGGGGGAGGGGTATAACTGGGTCTCCCTGTCCTGCCCAGGCGGTGCTACAGCAGCTGTTCACAGGGGCAGCAACCCCACTGTCAACCTGCAGCTTTAACCTGCTCCAGGGGTGACCCATGCGGGTCAGGAGTGAGGGGCACCAGCAGAGCTGAGAGTCTGGAGGTCAGGACTGGGATAGCAGGGGCTGCGGGTCGGGAGTGAGGGGCACTGGCAGCGCAGTAACTGGGGAGCTCAGCGAGGAATCGAGGGGGCTGCGGGTCAGGAGTGAGGGGCACCAGCAGAGCTGTGAGGCTGGAGGTCAGGACTGGGATAGTAGGGGCTGCGGGTCGGGAGTGAGGGGCACTGGCAGCGCAGTAACTGGGGAGCTCAGCGGGAAATCCAGGGGGCTGCGGGTCGGGAGTGAGGGGCACCAGCAGAGCTCTTGGTGTGGAGATCAGGACTGGGATAGCAGGGGCTGCGGGTCGGGAGTGAGGGGCAGCAGCAGAACTGTGAGTCTGGAGATCAGGACTGGGATAGCAGGGGCTGCGGGTCAGGAGTGAGGGGCACCACTAGAGCTGGGGGGAACCCTGGGGGCTGCGGGTCAGGAGTGAGGGGCACCGGTAGAGCTGAAGGAAGCCCAGGGGTCTGTGGGCCAGGAGTGAGGGGCACCGGCAGCACAGTGACTGGGGAGCTCTGCAGGAAGCCCAGTTGCTGCAAGTCGGGAGTGAGGGACACCAGCAGAGCTGTGGATCTGGAGATCAGGATTGGGATAGGAGGGGCTGCGGGTCGGGAGTGAGGGGCAGCAGCAGAGCAGGAGGGAGACCAGGGGGCTGCGGGTCGGGAGTGAGGGGCACCGTCAGAGCTGGTGGACGCCTAAGGGGCTCCGGGTTGGGAGTAGGGGGCAGCAGCAGAACTGTGAGTCTGGAGTCAGGACTGGGATAGCAGGGGCTGTGGGTCGGGAGTGAGGGGCACCAGCAGAGCTGTGGGTGTAGAGATCAGGATTGGGATAGGAGGGGCTGTGGGTCGGGAGTGCGGGGCACCAGCAGAGCTGTGAGTCTGGAGGTCAGGTCTGGGATAGTAGGGGCTGCGGGTCGGGAGTGAGGGGCACCAGCAGAGCGGTGAGTCTGGAGGTCAGGTCTGGGATAGTAGGGGCTGCGGGTCGGGAGTGAGGGGCACCGGCAGCGCAGTAACTGGGGAGCTCAGCGAGGAATCCAGGGGGCTGCGGGTCGGGAGTGAGGGGCACCAGCAGAGCTGTGGGTGTGGAGATCAGGATTGGGATAGGAGGGGCTGCGGGTCGGGAGTGAGGGGCACCGGTAGCACAGTGACTGGGGAGCTCTGCGGGAAGCCCAGTCGCTGCAGGTTGGGAGTGAGGGGCACCAGCAGAACTGTGGGTCTGGAGATCAGGATTGGGATAGCAGGGGCTGCGGGTCGGGAGTGAGGGGCACCAGCAGAGCTGTGAGTCTGGAGGTCAGGATTGGGATAGCAGGGGCTGCGGGTTGGGAGTGAGGGGCACCGTCAGTGCTGGGGGGAACCAAGGGGCTGCGGGTCGGGAGTGAGGGGCACCAGCAGAGCTGTGGGGCTGGAGGTCAGCACTGGGATACCATCCAGCCTGATGGTAAGCGATGCCCAGCTGAGCCCATGGCCAGTACGTCCTGCTCCACCCACGGCCGGGCTGGGAGCCAGGACTCCTGGTTCTTCTCCCCAGCTGTGGGAGGGCAGTGCTGACTAGTGGTTAAGGTGGGGGTTGGGAGCCAGGGTATCCGGGTCCCACCGCTGGCTCTGGGAAGGGAGTGGGGGCGAGTCGTGGTGCCCCCCCCCCCGGCTTGAAGTGGTTTCCATCCTGTGCAGGGTTTACAGGTTTGTTCACTGGCTCTCAGCACCTCCCACTATACAAATTGTCCCAGTGCCGCTGGGTCTAGTGGTTAGAGCCGGGGAGGCCGGGAGCCAGGCAGGGGCGGTGGGTGTAAGGGGCCCGGGGAGGCACCTGGCCTGTGCTCCACCCAGAGGCCCTGCTCCCGCGCGTCCTCTCCCCCGCAAGGCCCCATCCTCACTTCGCCCTTTCCCAAGCTCCATCCGGCCACATGGGGCCGTGGGGGGAGAGGCCGGGGGTGCAAACGGCAGAGAGGCAGGCGGGGGGGGCCTTGTGGTGGGGGCGAAGAGGCACAAGTGGCAGGGCCTCGGGGGAAGAGACGTGAGAGGTGGGCGGGGGGGGTCAGGGGAGTGGAACAAAGGGGTCCTGAGGGGGGCGTGTGGGCGGGGCCGAAGGGGCGTGTGGGCGGGGCTGAAGGGGGCGTGTGGGCGGGGCTGGAGGGGGCGTGTGGGCGGGGCTGGAGGGGGCGTGTGGGCGGGGCTGGAGGGGCAGTGTGGGCGGGGCTTTGGCAGGAGGAGGCTGAGTGGCAGCAGGCCTTGGGGCAGGGCCACAGGCCGGGCCCGCCCAGCCTCCCCAAGTGGAGGAGTCCCAAGCTGCCCATGGAGCCAGGACTCCTGGGTTCTGTTCCTGGCTCTCCCACAGACTCCCAATCGGAGCTGGTGCAGCCCATCTCGCCCTCCCTGGTGCCTCAGTTTCCCCCGTGTGAGACGGGTCCCAGTGTGAACGGCTGCAGCGCCGTGGAGAATCTCCTCCCTTCTCCTGGCGGCTCCTTGGTAGCCCTGGGGAAGCAGCCAACTGCTGCAGCCCCTGGCTCCCGTCTGGGCAGCCCGGGGTGAGGGCGGGATCTGGGCAATGGGAAGAAGGAATCCCCCCTTCCCCCACCCCACCCCGGGGACATGGGGGGAGGCTGGTGCTGCGGGGGCAGGGAGTCCTGCAGCCCTCGCAGGGGAGAAGGGGCAGGTTCCCGGCTTGGCTGCTGGTGGGGGCGGGGTGGGGGGCACTGCTGGACTGGGGGCTCCTCCCTGCGGGGTGGAGATGGAGCACGGCCTGCTGGGAGCTGACGTCTCCTCTGGATGTGGGAGGGTGACACTGGCCAAATTGTGGGAGCCCCTGTCCCCCCCCCCAGACAAGGGAGGGGCCTCTCAGCCTTGCCGGCTCGTCTCTCTTTCACCAGGATCGGCCCAGCACCTGGCCTGGCCCAGCCCCCCCTTCCTCAGCGCCAGCAGCTGCCCATTGTGGGGAGTGGAGCGGCCGGGGGGTGGGGGCCTCTCAAGCCCCCCCCGGGGAGCAGGGCCGGGGCACTGGGGGGCAGGGGCTGCGATGGGGGGAGGTGAGTTGGGGAGATGTCGGGGGGTGAAGCTGGGACTCAGGGGGGGAATGGGGCAGGCTGCAGGGAGGAAGTGTGGGGGGGCCACCGGAGGGGAGCTGGGGGGCTGGGAAGCTGCGGGGGGGACACAGCCGGGGGGGGTAGTGGTGACACCGCAGGGGGAGCTGCTCAAGAGGCAGGGGGCCGGGGGGGGCAGGGCGGGAGCTCGGACAGGGGTGGGGGGGTCAGGCTATTGCGGGTCTCCCTGTGAATGGCACCAGACTGCAGGGAACCCCCCGGCCAGCAGCCCCCCTGCTGGGGGCTCTGGTCACTGCAGCCCCCCCCGATGCACCCTGCTGGGGGCTCTGGTCACTGCAGCCCCCCCCCCCCCGCTGCACCCTGCTGGGGGCTCTGGTCACTGCAGCCCCCCCCCCGCTGCACCCTGCTGGGGGCTCTGGTCACTGCAGCCCCCCCCCCACAGCACCCTGCTGGGGGCTCTGGTCACTGCAGCCCCCCCCCCCGATGCACCCTGCTGGGGGCTCTGGTCACTGCAGCCCCCCCCCCCCGGCACCCTGCTGGGGGCTCTGGTCACTGCAGCCCCCCCCCCGCTGCACCCTGCTGGGGGCTGTGGTCACTGCAGCCCCCCCCCCCGATGCACCCTGCTGGGGGCTGTGGTCACTGCAGCCCCCCGCCCCCGCTGCACCCTGCTGGGGGCTGTGGTCACTGCAGCCCCCCCCCATGCACCCTGCTGGGGGCTCTGGTCACTGCAGCCCCCAACCTCACACTGGAACTGGGCGGGGGGGGGCAGGTTTCTTCTCGCGCTCCCATTGGTCAGGGCTCTGCCTCCTCTTCCTATTGGCTGCCTCGGGAGAGGCGGAGTTTCCGAGAGGGCGTCACGTGGCCTTGAAGCGTTCGCGAGGCGGCTCCTGAGCAGCCCAACCCCCACCCCCCGAGCTCCATCTCCCCCACTGCCGCCCCTCCCCCTCTCTGCCCCGCCCCCAACCCCCCCCGAGCTCCCCCTCCCCCAGTGCCGCCCATCCCCCTCTCTGCCCCGCCCCCAACACCCCCCCGAGATGCCCCTCCCCCAGTGCCGCCACTCCCCCTCCTCCCCTGCCCCAACACCCCCCGAGCTCCCCCTCCCCCAGTGCCACCCCTCCCCCTCTCTGACCCCGCCCCAACACCCCCCCGAGCTCCCCCTCCCCCAGTGCCGACCCTCCCCCTCCTCCCCTGCCCCCAACACCCCCCCGAGCTCCCCCTCCCCCAGTGCCACCCCTCCCCCTCTCTGACCCCGCCCCCAACCCCCCCCCCGAGCTCCCCCTCCCCGAGTGCCGCCCCTCCCCCTCCTCCCCTGCCCCCAACACGCCCCCGAGCTCCCCCTCCCCCAGGGCCACCCATCCCCCTCTCTGCCCCGCCCCCAACCCCCCCCGTGCTCCCCCTCCCCCCGGGCCCCCCCTCCCCCTCTCTGACCCAGCCCCCAACACCCCCCCGAGCTCCCCCTCCCCCAGTGCCGCCCGTCCCCCTCTCTGACCCCGGCCCTTCCCCCCCGAGCTCCCCCCCCCGTTGCCGCCCCTCCCCCTCTCTGACCCCGCCCCCAATCCCCCCCCGAGCTCCCCCTCCCCCAGTGCCACCCATCCCCCTCTCTGCCCCGCCCCCAACCCCCCCGACCTCCCTCTCCCCCGGTGCCGCCCCTCCCCCTCTCTGACCCAGCCCCCAACACCCCCCCGAGCTCCCCCGATGCCCCCCATCCCCCTCTTCTGCTCCCGCACTCCAACACCCCCCCGAGCTCCCCCTCCCCCAGCGCCGCCCATCCCCCTCTCTGCCCCTGCCCCAAACACCCCCCTGAGCTCCCCCTCCCCCAGTGCCGCCCCTCCCCCTCTCTGACCCCGCCCCCAACCCCCCCCCCGAGCTCCCCCTCCCCCGGTGCCACCCCTCCCCCTCTCTGACCCCACCCCCAACACCCCCCCGAGCTCCCCCTCCCCCAGTGCCACCCATCCCCCTCTCTGCCCCGCCCCCAACCCCCCCGAGCTCCCTCTCCCCCAGTGCCGCCCATCCCCCTCCCTGCCCCGCCCCCAACCCCCCCCGAGCTCCCCCTCCCCCACTGCCGCCCCTCCCCCTCTCTGCCCCGCCCCCAAACACCCCCCCGAGCTCCCCCTCCCCCAGTGCCGCCCCTCCCCCTCTTCTGCCCCCACCCACAAACACCCCCCCGAGCTCCCCCTCCCCCAGTGCCGCCCCTCCCCCTCTCTGACCCCGCCCCCAACCCCTCCCGAGCTCCCCCTCCCCCGGTGCCGCCCCTCCCCCTCTCTGACCCAGCCCCCAACACCCCCCCGAGCTCCCCCGATGCCGCCCATCCCCCTCTTCTGCTCCCGCACTCAAACACCCCCCCGAGCTCCCCCTCCCCCAGTCCCGCCCATCCCCGTCTCTGCCCCCGTCCCCAACCCCCCCGAGCTCCCCCTCCCCCAGTGCCGCCCATCCCCCTCTCTGCCCCCGCCCCCAACCCCCCCCCGACCTCCCCCTCCCCCAGTGCCGCCCATCACCCTCTCTGCCCCGCCCCCAACCCCCCCAGCTCCCCCTCCCCCAGTGCCGCCCATCCCCCTCTCTGCCCCCGCCCCAACCCCCCCCGAGCTCCCCCTCCCCCAGTGCCGCCCCACCCCTCCTGCCCTGCCCCCAACACCCCCCCGAGCTCCCCCTCCCCCAGTGCCACCCATCCCCCTCTCTGCCCCGCCCCCAACCCCCCCCCGAGCTCCCCCTCCCCCGGTGCCACCCATCCCCCCGAGCTCCCCCTCCCCCAGTGCCGCCCGTCCCCCTCTCTGACCCCGCCCCAACCCCCCCGAGCTCCCCCTCCCCCAGTGCCGCCCCTCCCCCTCTCTGCCCCCGCCCCCAACACACCCCCGAGCTCCCCCGATGCCGCCCATCCCCCTCTCTGCCCCTGCCCCAAACACCCCCCTGAGCTCCCCCTCCCCCAGTGCCGCCCGTCCCCCTCTCTGACCCCGCCCCCAACACCCCCCCGAGCTCCCCCTCCCCCAGTGCCACCCATCCCCCTCTCTGCCCCGCCCCCAACCCCCCCGAGCTCCCTCTCTCCCAGTGCCACCCGTCCCCCTCTTCTGCCCCCACCCACAAACACCCCCCCGAGCTCCCCCTCCCCCAGTGCCGCCCCTCCCCCTCTCTGACCCAGCCCCCAACATCCCCCCGAGCTCCCCCGATGCCGCCCATCCCCCTCTTCTGCTCCCGCCCTCAAACACCCCCCCGAGCTCCCCCTCCCCCAGTGCCGCCCATCCCCGTCTCTGCCCCCATCCCCTAATACCCCCCGAGCTCCCCCTCCCCCAGTGCCGCCCATCCCCCTCTTCTGCCCCCACCCACAAACACCCCCCCGAGCTCCCCTTCCCCCTGTGCCGCCCCTCCCCCTCTCTGACCCCGCCCCCAACCCCTCCCGAGCTCCCCCTCCCCCGGTGCCGCCCCTCCCCCTCTCTGACCCAGCCCCCAACACCCCCCCGAGCTCCCCCGATGCCGCCCATCCCCCTCTTCTGCTCCCGCACTCCAACACCCCCCCGAGCTCCCCCTCCCCCAGTGCCGCCCATCCCCGTCTCTGCCCCCCTCCCCTAATACCCCCCGAGCTCCCCCTCCCCCAGTGCCGCCCATCCCCCTCTTCTGCCCCCACCCCCAAACACCCCCCGAGCTCCCCCTCCCCCAGTGCCGCCCATCCCCCTCTTCTTCCCCCCCAAACACCCCCCTGAGCTCCCCCTCCCCCAGTGCCGCCCATCCCTATCTCTGCCCCCGTCCCCTAACACCCCCCGAGCTCCCCCTCCCCCAGTGCCACCCATCCCCCTCTTCTTCCCCCCCAAACACCCCCCCGAGCTCCCCCTCCCCCAGTGCCACCCATCCCCCTCTCTGCCCCCGCCCCCAACACCTCCCCGAGCTCCCCCTCCCCCAGTGCCACCCCTCCCCCTCTTCTGCCCCCGCCCCCAACACCCCCCCGACCTCCCTTTCCCCCTCTCTGCCCCCGTCCCCAAACACCCCCCCGAGCTCCCCCTCCCACAGTGCCGCCCATCCCCCTCTTCTGCCCCCGCCCCCATCATCCCCCCAAGGACCCCTCCCCCAGTGCCGCCCATCCCCCTCTTCTGCCCCAGCCCCAAACACCCCCCGAGGCCCCCTCCCCCAGTGCCGCCCATCCCCCCTCTGCCCCCGCCCCCAAACCCCCCCCCGAGCTCCCTCAATGCTGCCCATCCCCCTCTTCTGCCCCTGCCCCAACACCCCCCGAGCTCCCCCCCCAGTGCCGCCCATCCCCCTCTCTACCCCCGCCCCCTAACACCCCCCGAGCTCCCCCTCCCCCAGTGCCGCCCCTCCCCCTCTCTGCCCCCGCCCCCAACACCCCCCAAGCTCCCCCTCCCCCAGTGCCGCCCATCCCCCTCTCTGCCCCCGCCCCAAACACACCCCGACACTGCTCCTGGTTTTGGGAGGGGAACAGGAGAAAGGACAAAAGAAGCAAGAGACGAAGAGAAAGGAGGGAGGGATGGATGGAGGAAAAGGTGAAACAAAAAGAACAAACCCTAATGTCCCCAGTGATTTTAAGGGACAAAATCCCAGGTACGGAATAAAATTCTGCCTCCTTAAGCTCGTGTTTTCCATGCCTAGAATTCAACTGTCACCAGATGGATCAGACTGAACAGGTTTCAAACCTCAAGGAGGCTCTTACCTTCTAAACAGGGACGTCTGTTTTCTAGTAAAATCAGGAAAAGGGAAGGAGAAAACTCGAAAGAGGTTCCTCCTGGCGCTCAGGTACCTGAAACCGAATACTCTCTCAGTCCTCAAAGAGAGACCTGGAGAAGGAGACTTGCTGCAGCAAAGCCACAGGGGTCTCTGAGGTTTCCCGGGCCCCTCGCCCCTGTCCTGCCTGGCTGATGTCAGCATCTCTCTGTGAGGTCACCACCTCCCCACCACCTTTGACCAATAGTCTGAGGTCCTGCAAAAGGCCTTTGTGATGTCACTGCCACACCCCTCCCTTGCTGTGCTAATATCCTGCCCCTGGCCAGGCACTTTGGGGGTTTGAGCTACTCCCTGTGGATCACCCCACTCAAGGAGCGTTCGTTCTAGGAAGCAAGCCGGTAGTTTTGGATCATCTGCAAATTTTGTCAGGTCACTGTTTATTAGATCATTTATGAATATGTTGACTAGTCCTGGTCCCAGTACAGACACCACTAGTTACCTGTTTCCATCCTGAAAACTGACCATTTATTCCTACCCTTTGTTTCCTATCTTTTAACCAGTTATTGATCCACGTGAGGACCTTCCAGAGGTGAAAGTAAGCCGGTATGTTCCGGTATGGGGTACCGGCAAGAGACGGTATGCTGTGCCAGCCCGGCCTGGCTTCCCCAGGCTGGTGATTTCAAGGGTCCAGGGCTCCCTGCTGCGGCCAAAGCCCTGGGCCCTTTAAATCACCTCCCGAGCCCCCTTGCCGAAGCCCTGGGGAGCAAATCACTGCCGTGGATGCTGCTCTGTCCCGCTCTGCCAACACAGAGCCGGGGTGGCAGAAGCTTCCTTACAGTGGGGGGGGCACCATTGTCCAAACTGTGGCACCCCCATGACACCCTTTCCCCAAGGACCCCCACTCACAGCACCTCTCCCCCTGAGGCCACACCCACAGACACCTCTTCCCCAAGACTGCACCCTCCCCCCTCCATCATTTCTCCTAACAGCCAGTAAAGCGTGGTGGGGCCATGGCCCTCTAAACCCCCTGTTCCAGCACCCCTGACACAGAGCTAAGCAGGCAGCAGTGTGTGTGTGTGTGTGTGACAGAGAGTGCTGTGCTGTGCTGAGGCAGTGAGAGAAGGGGGGCTGATGTCGGGGCTGTCCCCTGTCTCAGGACTGGTTGCTTCCAGCAGCTGTCTGAACTTAGAGACAGTGTGCGACACACTCACTCTTCCGCAACGCACACACTGTCTCTCCCCACCACGCACATTGCAGTTGAAAAGCAGCTGGCAATCTAGTAGGATGCCCATGGACCAATGGGCATCCTACTAGAAGAAACCTGATAGAAACCTGATAGGATAGAAACCTGCATCATGCGATGCAGCCCGTGAGGCATTGCAAACCTTTCCCAAAGCACCCTGCAGCCAGCTACCCACAATGCACTGCTCTCTGTGGCAATCCAAGAGATGCTAGCATGGATGTGCTCTGGTGACACAGGGGCATAGGGTGGACATGCAACAGCTGTTCAATTAAAACACTTTAACTAAAGCCACATTATTCTTTCATGTAGACATAGCTTAAGAGTGAGACAAGACCCAGCTCCACTGAAACTAAAGAACCACAACTTCCTCTGTAGTTGGCAGGATTTGTTGCCCTCCCCTAGACTCTCTACAATTTGTTTCTGTAGTGGGGGGGGAGGGGCATGAAAACTGGACGCAATGCTCCAGATGTGGCCTCACCAGTGCTGACTAGAGGGGAATAATCACTTCCCTCCATCTGCTGGCAACGCTCCTACTAATCCAGCCCAATATGACCAGTTACCCATATTGAATGCAGGCACAGCAATATCTGATACATTGGTGCCTGTCCATTCAGGAGGTTATTTCCCACCTATTCATAAATAATGAAGCTGCTCTAAGCGGAGGGGAGAGAGCTGTCCCGTCCGTGCAGTTAACCCATCTCCCCGAGAGGTGGTAGCTATGTCACTGGGGGAAGCTATGCTGGTCTGTGTGCAAGCTGTGGTGTCTACATGTGTATATAAAGTTTAATCAAACCCCATTTTTAAACCCCTGTGGTCTGGGAATAGAAAAGGAGCTCTCTGAGGCAGAGCCCGTCCTTCAAAATCCTAAAGATCACGGACTTGGCTGTGTAAATGTCATGGGGGTAGAGCTCAGTGCTAGAGTGTTTGACTGTAGATCAAGTGGTTCTTGGTTCAAATCCAAGTGCTCTCTCACAAACCTGTTCCTTCAGTAAAAATAATTCTATGTTCAGGAGCTTCACTAAATGGGGATCCCCGAAATGAATGGACACACTCAATGTTTTCCTGTGCAAATGCACAAAAACCTAGCAAACATGTCCCCCAGCTGAAATCAGTTCCAATCCTCTAAGTGTCTAGGTTTGTTTTCATCAATGAAACAAAGGCCCACGAAGACACATTTGCAGGTCCTTGGCCTCCATGGGCTACAATGTGCAGAAGAACAAGAACCACATCCACTTGGGAGGAATGGACTAGTCTGTATTACATTTGGTAAGTAAGTTGCCATTGGGACTGAAAACTCTCCTGGGGGTGGACAGGAATCTCTTAGAAAAATAAAATAACCAAGATTTACCAAACTCCCTGTTACACATTCAAACCTCTCTTTGTGCACATGGCATCAATTGGGGCTCTAATAAATGTCAACCTTCCTTTAACACAGATCGTTGTTCCTTGTAACTTTCAGACGCATTCAAATGGCAGCTGTTTACAGGTCATGTGCTGCTAGTTCATGAGCAGCAGCAGAGTCTCTGTACGTTTACCAACCATAGAGCTCATTATGTCTGCCTCTAAGTAAGTGCAGAGTTATTTCAATGGCTCCTACACTGACATCTGCTGCCCCTTCTGGCTGGTTAATTGCACTATTTGGAACCTGCCCCTAAAATTACACCCTTCCTGGGAGTGAGTCAAAACTGCCCAAGGAAACCCCATTGGGTTTCAAGTGCAGTACAAGCAGGGAGGTGAGGGGCCAGCAGAGGGGTCTCAGAGGTTCTCCTAGGGAGCAGGGTTGGGGGGCTAGTAGTCATGCCTGTGGGGTTCTATTCCTGGCTGTGGGAGGAAAGATGTGTCTAGTAGATTAGAGGTGGGGGCCTAGAAATCAAACAAAAAAAAATCTCCCTTTTCAGCTTCAATGCTCATTGAACAAGAACATGGCTTCTCATCACTTTGGTTTCAGAGGAGCAGCTGTGTTGGTCTGTATCCTCAAAAAGAACAGGAGTACATGTGACACCTTAGAGAATAACAAATTTCTTAGGTTCTGTTGCCATCATGTGGCCATTTCATTTCACTTCTTATTGTTAAAATGTTTGGGTACTTTGCACAGAAACATCATCTCCTTGGGAGAGACGGAGAAGTGGAAGCTGCATTGATTTAATCCTCTGAAAAATAGATAAGGATTAAAATATTCCCCAGACAGCTCAGTCCCAACCAGCCTTGCTCACTGCTGCCAGTGAAGCTCAGTTCTGTCCCACGGCCCCAAGAACTGCTGGGTGCAAGTCCTGGGCCTGATGTGAAGTAAGAAAAAAAAGATAATGAAGGTACCCTATCCCCTAGAACTGGAAGGGACCATTGAGTCCAGCCCCCTGCCTTCACTAGCAGGACCAAGTACTGATTGTGCCCCAGATTCCTAAGGGGCCTCTCAATAATTGAACTCACAACCCTGCATTTAGTAAGTTAATGCACAAACCACTGAGCTATCCCACCCCTAAACAGCATAGGGGTGACTCTGCCTGCCTAGACTTTTCTATAGATAAATTGAGACACACCATGCTTGAGGAAGGAGATACAGATGTGTTGTTTGATTGTTTTTCTCATGTTAAATGTACTTGATCATTTCCATGGCAAAAATACTTGTACGAGACCATGAAAAAAGGAAGAAACTGTGAAAATACCCATGGGAGAAAGGGGGTTTCTGAGAGCTGGGGTAGATATGGAGATTTTTATGAAAGGGGAGAGGCCAAAGTAGGGCCTTTAGCTGGAGCAAAGGGGGAGGGTTTTTTGGACAGTTTCATTTTAGCCAGCCTCACATCCTGTAGTCCCTACTTCCCCATCCCACTAACATGTGACCTAGCACCTCCCCACTGGTAAAGCCACCTCTGACAGCCCCACTGGACTGGCCTCCAGAGCCCCCAGCACGCCCTCTCCTAGCTGGATCCCCTGGCAGCCAGAGCTCTCCCCAGAACTGCCGTGGTTGCTCCCCTGGGTCTCTGGTCAAGGACGGCTACCGGCTTCTCCTGAGAATGCGGCTGAGAAATGACTCACCCTTCTCTAGATTCTCGCCTGTGGGCTCTGAGAAGCAGGATGGGGCCTGTATGATAAAGTCCATGTAACATTCCCCTCTCATCCCAGCCCTGGTATGTCGCCAGTAGCTGCTGTCCCTGGGTAGCAGCCAAGGATGTTTCCCACCATTCAGGAGACCCCAGCCTGGGACTAAAGTCAGCTTCAGGCTTCTCCTCTCTCCCTTCTTGGAATCAAGTTCATGTTTTTACCAAGAATTAAAACAGCCCAAACCTCTGGAGGGTGAGGATCCCTGGTGGGCCAGCCTGTACTCCACCCTGGTCCCGAGGCCCATCGGGGATATCGGTTGGCGGCTCCTCCATGGGGCCGTGAGCACAGGCGTGTACTTGGCGCGGTTTACCCCTGTCCTAGACACCTGCCCCTTCTGCGGCGTGAGGGAGACCCTGGCACACGTTTACATAGAGTGCTCCAGCTTGCAGCCCCTACACCGGCTCCTCACCAATATCCTATTGCGTTTCTGGCTGCACTTTTCCCCCCACCTCCTTCTCCATGCACTCCCTATCCGTGGCCCCACGAAGTCGCGGGACCTCCTGGTCAACCTCCTCCTCGCCCTGGCCAAACAGGCCATCTACGCGACCAGGGAGAGGCGGTTGGCCAATGGAGACTCCTGCGACTGTGGGGCTTGTTTCCAATCCTTAGTCCGTTCACGTCTCCGAGCGGAGTTCCTCTGGGCGGCGTCCGCTGGCTCCCTTGATGCCTTCGGGGAGCAGTGGGCGCTGTCCGGGGTTCTCTGCTCGGTGTCCCCGTCAGGCTCCCTTCTTATGACCCTTTGACCGCACTCCTGTCCCTGTTCTTTTATTAGTTGTCCCCCACAATTAGTGGGTTTCTGAGGCCCTGTGGAACCTCCCCTTAGGCTGGTGGGGGGGATCTGTTAGCATGGGGTGGGCTTTGCCCGCCCCGTTTCCCGGAAACCCAATAGATACCGGGACTGTTCTGTCTGCGTGGGGTGCCCTGCTGGCTGGAGTGCTCCCCCTTCTCTGGCTGCCTTGCTGGCTGGGGCTCCTTCTCCCTTCCTGGGCTGCTGCTGCTGCTGGCTGGAGTGCTCCTTCCCTGGACTGCTGCTGCTGCCACTGCTGCTGAATGAGTGCGTGAGGAGTGGGGGGGCCTTGCTGGCCAGCCCCCACTCCCCCCACTTCTGGAGGGAGAAGCCAGGACCCCACCACTACAGCTACCACCTGTGGGGGGTCCTTCCTGCCTGGCCACCAGGGCTGCTGGAGAAGGAGGAGCTGCTGCTGCTGTGTTTGTCCTGGGGAGCTGCTGGAGCCTGGAGAAGGAAGAAGAGAACTGAGAAGACCACTGGCTGCTGGGGGAGTGCACACGACTCTGAAGACCTCTGTGGAGGGGGCCACCAAAGACTGAGTAACTCTTTAACTGTACTCTAGTGGTGGGGGTTTAGACTGTGTTTGGGGGGACACAGGGGATGTGGCATGGAATCAAGTTCTTGGAATCAAGTTCATGTTTTTACCAAGAATTAAAACAGCCCAAACCCCCAGAGTCTGGATCAATGTTCTCTCCCCTCTTTCTTTACGCCCCTGTTGTTATTTCATGGAATTTCTGGGATGGAGAAAAAATTGAGTTCACTCCAGGTGGAGGGGAAAGAACCCTGAAAATCTCAGGCCCCAACCCCTGCTACCAGGATCACTGAGGTGCTGGGAATCTGCATGGGAAAGGGACTGTGTGAATTGTCAAGGTGGGGAATGAATAACAATTTACAACTAGATCCACCTCATTAACCACCAACACAGGCTAACCCTGCTGCAGATAGAAGGGAAACTGGGAGTGATTCTTTGCTGTTTAGCCATGGAAACAATGACCCAATTGCACTGCAGTGAATGTGCTGGGGAAAGCTGGACTTCACAGGCAGGTGGAAATAGTAAATCCTAGAAACAGCTGGAGCCTCCATCTCATCATTTCTGCCACCAAGGTCAGGGGTTGAGCTGTTCACAGACCCGCCCCCCTCCGCCCCATAACGTTCCAGCAGAAATTGGCAGCACCACCCACCCAGTGCAGGGGACAGGGCTGAGTGTATCTCTGCACCCTGAGTCCAGGGCACCCACTCTCTCTGCCCCACACATCGAATCTCGCCCTGATGCAAAGTGACCCCTATGAACAAATAACCTCCAGGAGAGCAGGTCTGGCCCTCAGAGAGGGGAATAGTCTTCTCGTGAAGCTTATAGGCCACTGGATGCGCTGGGAATAGGACAGCTCTGAGTGTAACCTACAGCCCATCTGGGGATGTAGCTCAGTGGTAGAGCACATGCTTTGTATGTATGAGGCCCTGGGTTTAATCTCCAGATTGATTTTTTTCACCCTGCTGCTTTGCTCATGCCCAGAGGGGATGTGGCCCAGCAGTCTCCCTGCACCAGTTTCAATCCTGCTCAGTGAGGGGCAAGTGTCAATTGCATGGAAGGTCTGGGGGGGCTTCTGCTCCTAAGTCACCTTGGTACATGTAAGATTCCCACCCGCTGTGCTGCCTGGGACAAGGGTAGATGAGACGGGCGAATCCTCCAGCAGTGGAGGGAAAGGTCCCATCTGCACAGACTGAGAGGCAAAGGGGCCGCAGGGACGTGCCAGCTGCTTCTGGGAGTGGTGTGCCACATGGAGCAAAGGTGGACAAGATGCCGCCTTAGTCCCCTTGTGCTGCTGGTGGTGGTGGCAGGGGTCCCCAGGCCCTTTTAAATTGCCCAGGGGCGGCAGGCGGGACCAGGAGGGACACTCCTAACGTTGGAACTAAAGCTGAGGGGCTAAAAACTGTGGTGCAGATATTTGTGTTCACACTGAAGCCTGGGCTCAGAAACCCTCCCCCCTCATGGGGCCTCAGAGGTTGGGCTCAAGCCCATATGTCTGCACTGTAATTTTATAGAGGTTGGGAGGGAGTTTGGCAAGTGGAAATGGTAAAACCACATTGAGGGGACTGGACCACTGACCTATCAGCTCTCAACACTCAAACTTTGAGTAATTCTGTTATCAGTGCCTGTGAGTGTAATTTAAACAGCTGTACTGGGCTGGACCAGAGGCCCATCTAGCTCTGTGTATGGTTTTCTGAAAGTAGCTAATACCAAGTACACCCAAGAGTTCATCAACAAGGTACCACTGGGAGTTGAACCCAGGAGCTCTTATTTACAGAACAAGCTCTTAGCTAGCTAAGCCATGGTGCCTGCCTGTGGTGAAAATACACTGTCTGCTCGCACCTGACTTCCTGCCATCCCCACTGGGGCCTGAAAAGCTTTGCTTGTGTTTGGATTCTGCAAAGCAGAGGAGCAGGTGAGGTTTTCCTTGCAAGCTGTGTCTGTGTGTGAATCTTTGGCCAGATCTGCACTACAAAGTTATTTCAGCATCATTATACTGCTCAGGTGTGTGAAAAACACACAACGCTCCCTCGGTCAGCAGCTTGTGGCTGGTGCACACACTGCAATACCACGTCTGGCGACAAAATTGCCCTGTTTTGGTGACAAAATAAAACCACCTCGACGAGAGGCCTAGAGCTTTGTGCAGCAAACTTAAAGTGACAAATTGTCAGTGTAAATGCTGCTGGTCATTATATCACCATAACTGGCCTCCACCAGTATCTCACCATGAACTTGCCTGCCCGGCATTCCTGCTACAGAGGCTGGGTCCCTCCCCTTTCATAGCTCCAGAAAGTTTTGACAGCTGAGCCACTATCTATACCGGGATTAGGTTGATAGAACTGCATTGCCAGCCTAAGTAATGTAATTACACCAACCTAATTTTGTAGTGTAGACCTGTCCAAAGAATCACACACACGCCTTGGGAGCAAAACTTCACCTGCTCCTCTGCTTTACAGAATCCAAACATGAGCAACACTTGTCAGGGCCCAGTGGGGATTGGCAGAGAGTCAGGTGTGGGCAAAGACAATGCTTTAAGAAACAGCAGGTATCATGGCTTAGCTGGTTAAAATATCTCCTTTGTAAACAAGAGATCCTGGGTTCAATTCCCAGTAGTACCTTAAGGAGTGGCTTTTGGGGCACCTGGTATTGGCTATTGTCAGAAGAGAAGATTCAGAGCTAGATGGACCTATGGTTTAAATTACACTCACAGGCACTGATAATAGAGTTACTGAAAGTTTGCGTGTTAAGAGCTGATAGGTCAGTGATCCAGTCCCCTCAATGTGGTTTTACCATTTCCACTTGCTAAACTCCCTCCCAACCTCTATAAAATTACAGTGCAGACATATGGGCTTGAGCCCAACCTCTGAGGCCCCATGAGGGGGGAGGGTTTCTGAACCCAGGCTTCAGCGTGAACACAAATATCTGCACCAGTTTTTAGCCCCTCAGCTTTACGTCCAGGAGCCCAAGTCAGATGACCCAGGCCAGCCCTGCTGCCATCTTTATCCCTGGAGAGATGGACTCTAAGGGTACGTCTCCACTGCAGTGTAAGCCCAGGTGTGGCACGCTGTGCTCAAAGCAACACCTGGAAGCCCCATATTCACCACTCTCATATAACGATGACATGGTTTGTAGAAAGTCTGCCTCGTGAGGTATCATTTAAAAAGTCTTGATCTGTTGAACATTAATATCGTGTTGGATTGTGTGTGCTCGCATTGGCTGGGAAGTTATGAAGTTTTGCTCTGTGTGCGTTACTGAGATACGTTATGAGGTTGGGAAATGCCCCCCACCAGCCTTTCAGGTGTGACAATGGAGGAGCCAGACTTGCTGCTGGCCCATTGAAGGGATCCACACTCCCAAGGACTATCCCAGGAACCGTGTACAATGCAGGCTTCTCCGAGATAGCACAGCGACAATGGACACTGCTTCACTTACATCGTAGCAAAGGAGCTTCCTAGCAAGTTGGAAGAATCTATGAAAGACGGGAAGAGACATCATGACTTGGTCTCTCTCCCCCACAACTCAGCAGCTGGAAACACACATGGAGGACAAAGACTGAACTGAACTGACTCAGAAACAGAAGAGAATAATAACAATAATACTTTCAAACCAAAGTCCCCAAACAGACTAGTATTGGTTTTTCAGCAGAAAATTTTCAGTTTGGGGAATTTTGTTTTCTCAGTCAGACCTTGCCAAGGGAAGTAGGGAGAAAATGTTGGAGTTGCCTCCTTCAGAACAGCTTGGCCTAGACACTAGCTCTGGTTCACTGTTCTGGCCTTGCTCGGGTTGAGGGTATTTTAATAATTTGGGCAGGTCCCAGGGTGTTTGGGGGAGATGATGAGGATGTTCCCTTTTGAGATAAAAACTAAGAAATACAGCACTAGAGAATTTTTTTTAAAGAAATCTGGGATTTAGACATTTTATTTAAAGCAAGGGGGGGTCTGAGTTTCTGAGAAGGTTTTTGTTTGCAAGAAGCAACACTGTTGGCTCTGTTATTGTACCAAAGGGGGAGATGGTTGTCTACAAAGGAGGGGTGACAACTAAATGCATCCAGTGAGGATGGGATTTGAACCCATGCAGGCAGAACACAATGGATTAACAGTCCTCCACCTTAACCACTCAGCCACCTCACTTGAACTATCAAGAAAGGGACAGGTGGAGAAATCTAAGGCCAGCAGAGATAGGGACAATAAGGAGTTTTTAAATACTAAGCGGAAGCAGGGGCTGAATGAGCTCCCCCCTCACATCTAGTGAGGAGCTGGGGGAAAGACTTCAGGAACAGACCGTGTATGCACAGACACACCCACTCTGCCTAGGTATGCAGCATGATGGGGCCGCTTTCCCAAAATGACCAGTTTTGGCTGGTGGTGGGTTACAAATCACTTTAGGATTGAGTTGAATGAAATGTTATTATCCTTCCTGCATGAGTGAAGGGCAGCAGAACACACCTAGTCGGTCCTGATGGAGGGCTGGGTGGGTGGGTGGGTGGGTGGGTGAGGAATAGCTTTTATTGGCCTTCATAGAAGTGATTGAGAACATCATCCTAAACCAGGGGTCCCCAAATATTTCACACTGTGCCTCTTATCCATGGCTGTGGACCCTCGGAAGCCGCGGTCATATACCGATGCTGGAAATGGAGCTGTGGCTTGCTGGGGAGAGGGGTGCAGACAGGGGTAAGGGGGTCGAGGCCGAGCTGGGAGCCAGAGCCCCAGGCTGAGGGTGGGGTTGGGGAAGAGCTGGGACAGAGTGGGGCTGAGTGCTGCTCCCTCCATGGGGGCTGGCTCAGGCCCTGAGGTGCCCCCATGAATGTTCCTCTGTGTCCCCCTAGGAGTCATGCCCCACATTTTGGGGACCACTGAACCCTACTCGCTAAGCAGGGGCTATGATGCCAAAGCCCAGGGAAAGGGAGAACAAGTGTGGGGCCACCAGCACTGGAGCCATGTGAAGGGGCTGCAGGAGAGGGGCAATGGCTGGTGGCCCAGGGAGTTAAGGGCAAAGGGGGCACAGGAGGGGGCAGGAGTTAGGGGTGAAGGAGGCGCAAGGGTAGGGAGTGCAGGAGCTAGTGGTAAAGGGGGAGTGGGGTTAAGTAGTGGTGGCTGAGGGCTTAGGGAGATGGGTTAGAAAGCAACAGGCGTCTTTCTTTGGAGGTTTGATTCTTGCCTGCTGGGCAAGGCTGGTGTGTGGTGTCTCCATGGCTGCACTTTCAGTGTCTGATTACCCACAGTGCCCCAGGGAGCCAAGTCTAGACATATTCAGAGGCTCTATGCCAGGTTTTCTCAAACTTCCTTTCACTACAACCCCCTTCTGCCAGAAAAAAAACTTACTACATGGCCCTGGAAAGAGGGACCAAGCCCCTCCACACTGAGCAGAGGCAGAGGAGACAAAGCCTGAGCCCTGCCCCAGGTAGGGGAGGGCAAAACCAGAGCTTGAGGGATTCAGCCCTGGGTGGTGGGGCTCAGACTTTTGGCTTCAGCCGCAGGCCCCAACAGTAACTCTAGGTCAGGAACCAATCCATGCAACAAACCTCGATGCTAACTCTGCCCACATATCTACACCAGCAACACCATCACAGGACCTAACCAGATCAGCCACACCATCACCAGTTCATTTACCTGCACATCCACCAATGTAATATATGCCATCATATGCCAGCAATGCCCCTCTGCTATGTACATCGGCCAAACTGGACAGTCTCTACGGAAAAGGATAAATGGACACAAATCAGATATTAGGAATGGCAATATACAAAAACCTGTAGGAGAACACTTCAACCTCCCTGGCCACACAATAGAAGATCTTAAGGTGGCCATCCTCCAGCAAAAAAACTTTAGGACCAGACTTCTAAGAGAAACTGCTGAGCTTCAGTTCATTTGCAAATTTGACACCATCAGTTTAGGATTAAACAAAGACTGTGAATGGCTTGCCAACTACAGAACCAGTTTCTCCTCCCTTGGTTTTCACACCTCAACTGCTAGAACAGGGCCTCATCCTCCCTGATTGATCTAACCTCATTATCTCTAGCTTGCTTCTTGCTTGCTTATATTTACCTGCCCCTGGAAATTTCCACTCTTGCATCCGACGAAGTGGGCATTCACCCATGAAAGCTCATGCTGCAAAACATCTGTTAGTCTATAAGGTGTCACAGGATTCTTTGCTGCTTTTAATGAAGACTAGATGCTTTTCTGGAATGTGTTTGTTCCAGAAGTAGCTATTGTGTCATACAGGAGGCCTGTGATATGCAGAGGGTCAGATTAGATGCTCTAATGGTCTCTTCTGGCCATAAAGTTGACTAATTTCTGAAAAACTGAGCGTAGCATTGGGAGCAGTGTCTGATGTTTTCCTGTCTAGCCGGCTTGCTTCCTAGAACGAATGCTCCTTGAGTGGGGTGATCCACAGGGAGTAGCTCAAACCTCCAAAGGGCCTGGCCAGGGGCAGGACATTAGCACAGCAAGGGAGGGGTGTGGCAGTGACATCACAAAGGCTTTTGCAGGACCTCAGACTATTGGTCAAAGGTGGTGGGGAGGTGGTGACCTCACAGAGAGATGCTGACATCAGGAAGGCAGGACAGGGGCGAGGGACCAGGGAAACCTCAGAGACCCCTGTGGCTTTGCTTCAGCAAGTCTCCTTCTCGAGGTCTCTCTTTGAGGACTGAGAGAGTATTCGGGTTCATGGACGTGAGCGCCAGGAGGAACCTCTTTCAAGTTTTCTCCTTCCCTTTTGTGATTTTACTAGAAAATAGCTGTCCCTGTTTAGAAGGTAAGAGCCTCTTCGAGGTTTGAAACCTGTTTGGTCTGATCCATCTGGTGACAGTTGAATTCTAGGCATGGAAAACACGAGCTTAAGGAGGCAGAATTTTATTTCACACTTGGGATTTTGTCCCATAGAATCAGTGGGGACATTAGAGTTTGTCGTTTCTTTCTCACCTTTTCCTCCATCCATCCCCCCACACCTGTCGGGGAAAAAAAACCAGCCACCAGAAAGTGGTCCATTGTTTCACGCGGTGTCAGAGCCTGACACAGCGCCTGTGGGCAACCTTTGCTCTGCATACGTCAGCCATGCACACGCCGGCCGGTTCCCATGAAAGATGTGCCACTGCACATCTCGGTACTTAAAAAGTACCTGTGCCACTGGCAGATACTTTAAGGCTCCCGGCAGTGAGTTCTGGGGACTGTTGCTCACTTTCACTGAATGTAACTGTATGTAACTGTATGTGCAGCTCTGTGCAGTCACATTTGATAGAAGTTTGGTAATTAAATTATACAAGAGAGTCAGGTAGAGTGTCTACTACCACCACTATGTTTTGAGGAACTACAAAATTGTCTTCTGATAAAGGGTTTCACTATCAACTAAAAAGCACTTGCTAGACATGGGACATGGGTTCCAAAACCCATTAAAAAGAGAGAGGCTGGGGACAGATATCTGTACTTGGTGGTATAAGCTCCTTGTGTGAGCCAGAAGCACCAGTTCCACCTATGTCTCTCTCCACTGTGGAATGTCAGAGTTAATTTTTGATTCCCTTAAGAATCTAGATAAAGGTTACTGAGCTGAATTCACTGGCACTGGGGCTCCCCTGCTATGAGCTGAAATCACTGAAGAGCTGAAATCACTGAAGAGCTGGACTTGTTGAGCTGAGAGCACTGAGTACTGTGCTAATGAGTGGGGGAGCCTGAAGCAATACCATGGAGCAGAGCAGTGGGCAGAGCAGAGTAGAGCAGTTTGTGCAGCCACTGGGTGAGTGGAGCCGAGCAGCTAGTAGAGTGTCTACTATCATCACATGAGCTTAAGGAGGCAGAATTTTATTCCACACCTGAGATTTTGTCCCTTAGAATCACTGGAGACATTAGGGTTTGTCCTTTTTGTTTCACCTCTTCCTCCATCCCTCCCTCCCTCCTTTCTCTTCATCTCTTGCTTCTTTTGTCCTTTCTCCTGTTCCCCTCCCAACACCAGGAGGTGTGTGTGTGTGTGTGCGTGTCATGGAGGACTACTCTGCAGCTCCCACTGTGGGAGGTCCACCCAAAAATGTGGGGCTGAAATAGTGCTCGGGCAGTCAGGGCCGGGTTAGCCTTTTGTGGGCCCCGGCACCAAACGTATTTGTGGGCCCCTATGTAGTCACTGTGGGCTCCAAGTGTGGGCCTGGTGGGGCAGTGCCATTGGTGCCATAGTATATCTGGTACTGAACCTCAGAGACATTTTTCATTTTGATCACACCCCTACATGGCTATATGCATTGCCATACACAGCTCCCTCAGCCCCCGGGTTTTCTCATTGAGCTGTACACCCATGTGGGTTTTCCAGTGTCCACAGTGAGTAGAACTTTCACAGTGACCAAGGAAACTCCCCAGATTTATCTCCTTCCTCATTCAGACCCTCTCTAGCCATGTCTCCAGCACCCCCCATGTCACCAGTCACGGCATGTGGTCCTAGTCTCAGCTCAGAGTTCCACAGCCAGCAGATACCTGCTCAGTTCTGACAGATCCCTCCCTCAGCCCCCATCCTGCCATGTGAGCCAGCCACCTGCAAACACCATCTCCCCAAAGTCAGGACAGCCCTTGGGAATCCGAAGACACCAGCCTCTCTCCCTCTGTTCCCGTCTACATGCTAGTCTGCTACCTGGTCACCACCACCTCTCCCCAGGCTTGTTTCCTTTCTATTTTGGACATGCTCCCACCCAGCTGGAAGCTCCCTCTGCAAGCCTGACCTCCTCCCTCTTTCCCTGCTCCCCTTGACATTCCTTTCCTGCTTGTGACCTCTGTTCCTTGAGGTTAACTCCAGTGTCTTTAGCTGCTCTACCTTAATGGCCCCAGTAGTCACAGAGCCACTTGTAGCTTCTCTGGCTACAGCCATGGGACCAATTGCCAGAGGCCAGCCTTAGCCAGCTGCAGCTACTAGCCGCAGGAGGGGTGGCAATGCCAGGGCTGAGCATGCTTGAACCTTGCAACGGCAGCACTAGGGACTCTAAATCCTCAGCCCTGGCCCTAGGCAGCTGCAGACTCTGGAGTTAGGCACTTCCCTCCTCTAGGCCATGGCTTTAAGTACCTGAGATGCCCATCACTGCAGCAGAGGTCACCAATTCCCACGCCCCCCTCAGCCAGCACCTAGTCGTGCAGAAAGTGCAGCCTGAGTGATTTTGGAGGCTGGGGTGCCAGGAGGTTCCCGTCCCTGAGCAGCAGCTCTGCAACAAGCTCACAAGCCCCCCCTCCGCTGTGGGACCAGGACCCTGTGCAGACAGCGGAGTTACCCTGTGTATAACCAGGTCTGTCCAAAGCCTGTTGAAGTGAGTGGGAGTCTTTTCATTGTCTTTAATGGACTGTGTATAGAAGCAAAGACCCCATTCTAGACTCCAGGAGCAAAGTGCATTCTGTGCGGCACTGGTTTACTAGCGTAACAGGAAGGTCTCACATTACCTAGTGAATAAGCAACACCTCCTACAGCACCTAACACTTTCTGAGACGCTTCCCACCCATTTACTAAATGTGAACCTGCTTCGCTCACAAGGGCTGAACATATCAGGTGGGATGGTCACAAAAGCAGGGCACTTCTGCATTCAGCAGGGATTTTGGATGTGCACAGACACAGACAGGACTGGTTCCCGCAGTTACAGAACTGCAGTAAAGTGGAACAATTTTCAGCTTGTGTGATTGGAAGATAGCTGGATCCATCTTATAAGACTGTTCTACCTAAATGAGGAAAAGTTGAGGTGCCTTTATTATTCTTTTGTTCCATTCTTTGTTTCTATGGGGAATTTGCTAGTGCAATATTACTGTCTTCCTTTTAAACAAACAACATTTTTAAAAAAATGGCAATGGCTGTTGAAAATAGCAATTCCAGCCATAGTTAGCACTGGAAACACCCCAGCATTTGTTGCTCAATTGTATTCTACTTTTTCTACAGCAAATGACAGTGGATCAGCATATTTGATTTGGGAGAAATGAAGTAACAGCTGCCCAAATTGAGCTTGAGCACTCCTGAATTGTGAGGGTGTTCAAATCTGGAAGGCAGGTGCTAGATTCTCTTTCTGAATATTAGATAAATCTGGAAAGGAAAAAGTCAATTTCTATTTTCATGGCTCAGAAGTGGAAATCCTCCTGTACTGTATCTGAAGCTGCTCAGGCCCTCTAGTAGAGCCTCCCCTCCCTTACTTACCATTTTAACTTCTGGTGGGATTCACGTACCTCTCTTGCTAGGCTTCAGATAGAGAGGGGCACTGTCCATTTAGTCCACCCAGTTCCTTCTTTGG